>NC_048430.1:5952379-6037598 GCF_013103735.1 Etheostoma cragini
TGCAGGGGGGGATGTGCATGGTCACAGAGGGGGATTTTGGGGGTTTGGGTTGGCAGCGCGACCCACACGTTTGACAGGGTTTCATAGCATGTGTTAGTGTTTTCCCTTGTTGCCTTGGAAATGGGATTCTGTAAAGATGGGAAAGCCCCGGATCCTTGCCCAACCCCTCAATACACACACACACACACACACCACGTGTCAACCACTGTGTGGAATAACATTTTTGGTACGTCAGCAGTATTGCGGGCTCAAGGGAGAAATGTTGTTTCGGAGGACAGGTGCGTCACACCTGTATGGCCTGCAGTGTGTACAGGAAATATTCTTTCCATATTCCTTTTCACCCCCACTGCACCCCCCTGCAGTTAGTGGCCACTTTTCCGTTTATAAGAGAATGAAAACCAGGGAGCGTAGTGGGTGTGAACTGGAATATGTAATGAATGTCGCCATTAGAGGACTGTAAGAACGCCATTCATAACCGTGGAAGAATATACACAGAGAGATGGAAAAGTTTACAATTAATTACGCTCAATAAAGCAGAACTAAGATCAATGCTCAAATTAAAACATTACACACAGAATACTTGACCTTTACAGCAAAACTATGCAATGTTTGAAAGAGGAAATACCTGTCTTTTTTTTTTTTTACAAATAAAAAGTTCAATTCATAAGCAGTTAAACATTTAATTGCTAAATTCAGTATTTCCAGGGATTTGCAGCTACAGCCTTATTTGGTCTGGAATGACCGTTAGCTTATGGTGGCTAATGTTAGCTAGATGTTGCTGACCCTGCTCAGTCAGTTTGCTGACTTAATGACTCTTCTCTACTCACATGTCTCCGTACCTGGCTTTTAAAGTAACCTTGAATAGGGCTTGTTAACGTTTTTACGACTATTCATGGATGTTAAAGACCGGATCAGAATTTCAGCTGGATGGCAAATCCAATCCTTCAATTTTACATGGACTTTTGCTTATGTCCAATTAAGGCTTTACATCTGGACCTACAGCTGTATTGACCGGTAACTGTCTGACTTCTCTCTTCTTCTGGACTGTGTTCACATAGTTGATTTGCATCATTTAAAATAAGTAGGTGGGTGAAGGTGTCTGTTGGGGTGGATTTCTGCCACTCAGGGTGGAGATTCGAGCCTGCTTTACCACTTATCCTTCCAGAACTTCATCCAAGAAATACAAACTAAGCTGCACTTAAGAGACTCCATGACACACATTATTCTTATGCTGAGACGATGTCTATTTCAAGGCAAATTCATAAAATATGAATACTATGGGAGCATTAAATCTGCCCCAAGTGGCTTCTTAGGAATTCTCTTTTAGTGTTATTGCTAAGGTGTGGAACATAACTGCAACAATAAATCAGTTTACCTTCTTATTTTGCTACTACAACACTTAAATCATTTAATTCAATAACCACCTTAATGGTCTCTTGAAAGAAAGTTATTTGCATTGGTATGTCACAATGTTACAAGAGTACAGTATTCCTTTGGACACTTAAAAAGGCAGCGTTTCCTGGGTTCAGCAAGAGGTGATCCCATCCTTCTAGGGCATGCAGATATAGTGAAATGTTCCTTTTAAAATCAAAACATGTTTGTGTGCTTGGATGGACGCATACAGAGAGAGAGAGAGGGAGGGAGGGAGCAGGAGGGGGGGTAATGAATCAGCAGAGGTTTATGAGAAGCATACGTTCAGTCTGGAGCAGGAAGGGAATATCTCTGATCTGTTCATCGATAAATGTTTACATCTCCCTCCACTCCGCAGTCGACACGTGTAGCCCCTCTGCATTTCATAATCTTCACACACGCACACACACATGGGTTGCCTAATCAGAGGGGGCTGTGGGATGCTTGAGAGTGATAACATGATTACTGAATCAGAACAAGATCAGGATGTACTTGTACTCACAATAAGGCAGAGAGAATGCAAATAGGGATACAAAAGGGTGAAGAAAGTATGCTAAATAAAGAGTAAAAGCGATAAAGAGGGTTACAAGCTGTTTAGAGAATTTCAGAGAAACGGGGGGGGGTGGATAACAAGGATGAAAAGGAGGGCAGAGCTCAGGGGGATAAAAAAAAAAAACAGACGTACAAGGAGCCATGTGGTGTTGAGCAAAAGCACATTACATAGAGTACGTTACATGTCCGAGAAGACGGGGCGCACAGCTCACCCGAGACATAACAACCACCGGACATCAGATCCAGCAGCGCCAAAACACACATGACACATGAACACAACCACATGTTGAAATCAGACGGGGTAAGGGGGAGGTGGGGCAATGTGCCGCTCACTGTGAGATATGCAGCTATGGTGGTTTACCGGGGTCATGTTACCGGCAGATCAACCGCAACGTTCATGTCTGATTTGTTTTAACGGTTAGTCATAATCTCAACCCGCCTGTAAACGATCACAATGCAACGAGGAGACATTAGCTGACGTGAGCAGCGTCGTTTGGTGACGTGGACCAGCGAAGCTGCAGTTAGTCACTCGGAGATTGATGGTGTTTTCTTTCCTCCGACAGTAATTAAAACAAGAAGTTTCCCGGTTTTTTGGGGGGGAAGTATTGAGGTTGTAGACATAATCTTGTTTTATTGTCCTGTTTGTGCAAGTCAGCGCAGTCTTAGAAAAACAATGTGATGCCTCCCGATTCGGATGACAGGAAACACTCCCCAACTTACAGAACAAATGAGTTACGCAAAGACTGTGACATCATCAAATGGTGCTCATTTCTGAACAAAGTGTGCTAATTCACTCGCGGACAGTAAGAGCACAAACGCGCACATAACCGCAGGACTGCGTGCCATCAAGGCCTCAACCCAACAGTAATGGCACACTGCTCTCCTGCTGGTAGTGTTTTTTAAAGGCGCTCAGTGCCACTAGCTGTCAATGGTGCGTTAAACAGGAACAGTTATCAGGGTTAAATCTGAAATTGAAATGGAGTGGAAAAGAGTCCCTGTGAGGGGAGAGCGTCAACGACCGGGAAAGGAGGAAATGGTACGCCAAAGTTGGTCACACCGTTCTTCCTTTACTGTCTTTTACTTAAATACAGTTGTTTCGTGTGAGAGGCTGGTGCAGAGGGCACACATGTGTCTTATTTGTCACACAATGTTATAAAAAATCTAGAGCCACAGATTTTTCTTTGTTTGGCTCAAACGCTAAACTGAAAAGGTAGTTTTTGGGGGATTTGAGGTACTGGTCGCAGTGAATGGGAAGTTACAATTGCAATTTTCCTTTCTCTATAATAACTGATTGTGTTATGCAATATGTTTAACTCATACTGTATTTTAAAGTATTTATTTGCTGTTAGGGTGTATTTGCGGTATTTTAAGTGCTATAGGTTGATTAAAACCTCTTAATAATCAGTCTCTTTCTCAGATTTTCACGGATTTTAGAAATGCCTGTGAAGCTTTGTGACATTTTCATTGTTGCATTTATTTATAGTAGAGTGTGTTTAATCTAGCACGAAGACTTAATGCAGATGTAGGATTGTGTGGGGGAAATGTGTCGTAATTCTCACAATCTCCACTTCATCTCTCTCCGACCATACATTTTCTCTTGAATCAGGTTCCGTACACGTGAAGCTGCCAAGTAAGGGACTCGGGTCACTGGTCAGGTAACATAGCTGCAATTTACACTATAGCTGAAGGACAAATACCTACAGTTTGTTACACTGGATGTGGAGGTCGGATGTCACGTGGGAGATGTCTTTACACCAGAAATTCACCTCTGATTGAAGTGACTCCTGACGTGATTGTGATTCAGTTGTATTTAGCAGAAGACTTTAGCTGTTAACTAATCAGAAATAACAGTTTGTTCTAATCTGTGGTTTTAGCACTCCAACTGCTTGGAGGGCTCTAATGTACTTTAATAATAAGTACAGATTGGGCATAGTTTATATTTTTCCTGCATTGATGCATACAGTATTTATCGGAGTTATTACATCAGAACCTACACCATTATAAAAACTACTTGACAAATCATGCTGCATAATTCTAGGATTCACACTTTAATCACGGACCTTCCTGTGAGTTATTCATGTCAGCGCTGCACAGCAGAATCCGAGACAACAGCACCGTGAACTCCTTCACCCCATGCTAATACTTCAACAAGTTCTTACTGGAGGCAAGAGTACACTGCAACACACTCACACTCACCCACCATGTTGCCTTTGAGAAGACATCCACTTTGGTGGAATGTAGATTTAAGTCTGGATTAGATTGTTAGTTAATTGAAATGATTACCAGTAAACCAGGAAATGAGATGTAATCAAAACATCTGATATACAGTTTTATCACCTTGTAAGTTAACATGGGGAACTTCTTCTCATCATATAGGCAAGGCAGCTTTATTTGTACAGCACATTTCAGCAACAGGGAAAGTCAAAGTGCTTTACATAAAATATTAAAATAATAAATGGTACATTGCAGTGTAAGAAATTAAACATTAAAGAGCAGTTAAAACAGTTAAAACATATAAAAGCAGATAAAATAGCAGATGTTAGGCTGCTAGAATGGGACAGTGTACAAGCTGCTGCCCCACACACGTTATACAGGCAGAACTATATGTCTTTACCATCACATCCATCCATCCATCCATCCATCCATCCATCCATCCACCACGGGCCCCGCAGGATCATGTGACTCTGAACTCTGGTTACCCATAACCAAGTGTGGAAGTACGTCTCTTTACACAACAATAGTTGTAACTTTAAGGCTTAGTTTAATCACGGCAAACTGCAAAATCCATAACGGGTCAAACTATTTCTTGTAGATTTAACAATAAAATCTAAATTTACAGATATAATAGGGCAAGCCAGCTCTCATGCCAAGTATCTGACCTTTGTTCAACCTGTTCACATCTTGCGTCATCTACATTATCTGAAACAACCGGAATGCTTAGGCTCTGGATGATGGACTGGTAATTCACTGACTGGTGTTCTCAGGAAAATGGAAGCCAAAGCACGCACAGGAACACACACACCCACACACACCCACACAGTAATCATTATAATAGCTGAGATCCTTAATGCCAAAAACACAAAAACAAATCACACATCCTACCAGCCATCAATGGGGCAGATTTAGCTCCAGTCAATGATTTTGATTAATTTAATTGCATTAAAAATGCCTCACGCAGGAAAATACATCCAATACAAACAAGAATAAAAACACAAAGTCCAGGACTTATTTCCATTGTGGTTCTCTATGTCACCCAAAATGAATAACATGTATTCAAGTGAAATGAAATGTAAGGGATTTGATCTGTTGATGGAAAAACTGACACCTCCCATTGGTCCGGTCAAGGATTTATGTCATCATGATGTGATATCCAAAAACCCCCGCTACATTCTGAGAAGTCCCTGCTATAAGTCGTGTTTTTCTTGTGAACAACTTGGTTTTGTTCACAAGAAAAACATGAAATCCACGTGTTGTAAGTCCCAAATGATAGCAGCATGTCTAATTCCAAATGTGGCACCATCCATACAGAGATGCAGCAAGGATTGTGGCACTATGCAATTTTTCTACAATCAACACATCCATTTTCATGACCTACAATGAGCAAAATCTTTTGCAAATTATTGCTTTTGAATGATGATTCGATCAACAACACATTTTCATGCGCCTTACTTCACCATCACCTGTGAAATCCAGATTTCACCAGTTTTTCTCTCTATCTCTCTACCATCTTCTTTGATATGCTGAGGGGTATTTGACAGCAGGTCGACAGGGTCGGCTTCAGACGTGGTCAGGGTGGCTCAGAGGGTCGTGATGATGTCCGGATAGACTTCCCAGCACTCAGGGAGGCAATGTGGCGCCACGTTCAAAGTGCTCGCTTGTTGGTGTGGAATGTTGGACGGGCAAGATGCGTCCGTTTGAAGTGTGTGTGTGTGTGTGTGTGTGTGTGTGTGTGTGTGTGTGTGTGTTTCACCTGAGTAAAAATAGCTGTTGCAGTCCAGGTGGGCGTGTCCGTTTGACACCACAGTGGCCTGGGTTATGTGCACACTGGCCAGACATACCAACCTAACAGCCGGCTCATGGGAAACCTTTTAGATACAGATGGCACGTCCAGGGCACAGCTACCTGCTGGAGACGGTTATTAGTCTCCCCCACATCTGCTGATATCACTTTTCATAAGAAGGCAGAGTCAGCCAAGTTATTTCACTTTTCTAAGGATTACTTCTTACTGTTTTGATTTACTTTTGTTAATCTTTGATCTTGTATTTTACCTAACGTATTCTACTTCATTACATTATGTAAAATGAAGCCCATCTGTGGAATCAAAGTTTTTAGAGATAATAGTGTTTTGTTTTTTTATTATGACATTTATAAGAAATACATTTAATTGTGTGCAAATAGTAGTAGTTGTACACAAATGCACACATATATATATATATATATATATATATATATATATATATATTATTTATACTTATACCTACAGTATTTACCTGCATTTATATCATGTGTAGTGCACATGCATATGGTCACTATAAGTAATGGGTGAAATGTACATCACTTTTTGGATTTCATTTCCACAATATTCTTTCATTTGAAACTTCTTGTAACCTTATTTGTTTGTCTTTTCTTCTTACCTCGTTTGACTGCCTCTTGAATCTCTCCTCAGTAAAGTTCACATCAATAAAATATTTTTTAACATCAGGAAAGGCACTCAGGTATGTAAGGTTGCACACAGGTACTATAAACCAATCTCTGGGCACAGGGGAGCAGTGAGGAGCTGATGGGAGAGGAGCAGCAGTGTTAGACAAACAGTAGCCTGGTATCCAGGTAACGTCAAAGGAAGAGGTCGACAGGGACTGTGAGACGCTGCTGTTTCGGCATCTTTTTAAGTGGAACCCCTTGTTAAGGAAGGAAAGTTACCATGGGTAACTCACTCACTCATACTATGCTTTATATTCCTATATACTGTGTTCATGCACGTCCACATAAACATGCATGAACCTGTGAATTCATACAAACGCACGTAACCACAAACCCCTCAGGTCATTTCTAAGTGCCCCATTGAAAGTAAACACTCCCCGTCGCTCAATTGGCAGATTGAAATTTACCTTGGACAGCAGCTGCTTGAGCGTTGCCAACTTTAGCACTTTGTCATGAAAATTGTCAACATGGTTCAAAAAGAATACAAGAAGCAGCATTCTCTATCTGGCTCTTTAGCCGCTGGTTACACACACAGCACCTTCTGGGAAGGGGTGGACCTGGAGTGTAGGCTTTGTATGTTTAGTGCCTAACGCGAACCAAGTACAGGCCAACTCAGTATGCAAGCACATGCACACGGATACACACACACCTCAGTGTGATATATGTTAGTATATGTTGTCCCCTCTTCATAGGATTGGTTTTAATGATAAGATGCCTGTTGAAAAAGTAGACGTTGTGTTGATGTGTAGTTTTAAAAAAAAAGACACTATAGCCATGCTAGTGGCTCTGTGAGGCTATGGCACAGTGGTGCTTTGAGCTAAATGCTAACTTCATCTGCCAACATGCTCATAAGGACTACAGTGTGTATTTCATGCCACCGCTAGTAAAAATGGGAAAAAGGTAAACCCTAATTCTAAAGTCATCAAATGGACTATGTAGTGGCCGTTACACAAACGCTGGAAATAAAACCAGACCATGTAAGGCTGTAGCAGCTAGAAGTTTATTGACCTGAGTAAGACTGTTTAGTTGCTTCTGAATTTATAACTTACTATTATAACTTTTCATTTATAACAAAAACATGTAATTTCTTCTTTCAAAAGTTGCATGACACTACTTTGACATGCTGATTTGTAGCAGGAAATGTTTATCCTGTTCACCACCTTGATCACTAATTGGCCAATTACATGTTACAAATTATCCAGAAGGGGGCATTAATGTATTATAAATAGTAAATTTCATTATTGTGGCCCTCTGGGCCAGTGTGAGGGGTTCAGCTCATGCTACTATTACTTCTCATTATTTATTTTTGGGGCATTTTAAGGCCTTCATTTTCACAGGACAGATTAAGACATGCAGCAAAGGGGCGCAGGTTGGAGTCAAACCTGCGGCCCCTGAGTTGAGGAGGAAGCTCTACACGTGTGTGCCTGCTATACCAACTGAGCTAACCCGCCACATCTCCTGTTCTTCTTCTTCTTCTTCTTCTTCTTCTTCTTCTTCTTCTTCTTCTTCTTCTTCTTCTTCTTCTTCTTCTTCTTCTTCTTCTTCTTCTTCTTCTTCTTCTTCTTCTTCTTCTTCTTCTTCTTCTTCTTCTTCTTCTAATTATAAAGCACCATTTATATTTGAAATACACAGTCAGAGTGAGGCTTTTACCACAGTATTCATCACAGTACGTCTAATCCCTACTCAGAGCATTTGTGGGGACCGGCATTAAATGGGAACACTGAGTCAGTGGCAGAGTTTGAGCTTATCTTTATTGTAAAGTACACATTGCTTGCTTGAATGAACTCTCGGACAGAGCCGGTTCAGAATTTACTCTTTGACCTCTGATAGTGCCGGGCTGCGTGGGTTTAATCCCTGTGTGTGTGTGTGTGTGTGTGTGTGTGTGTGTTTGTGTGTGTGTGTGTGTGTGTGTATCAGCGAGAAAGCACTATAGGAAGCTTATCTTTGTCTTCTAAGTAACTCCAACATTTCACAGAGCATCACCTGGTGCAATGACATCACAGCCTTGCTCTGTGTCTGGCTGTGTAAACAACCCATCTGGGGTCAAAATGTCAAACAGGACTTCCTCGCTACACTGCAAAGTGCCATGTGGCCGAGTTGCCAAAAAACAGGTTCCAGTTTGCTTGGGTCAAAGGTTAGAGATCAAACATCTTGATAACATCATCTCGGACAGATCTTCTTCCACCTCCAAAAGGCACACACACACATACACACATACAACATGTAGCAGTCTCCATGGGGACGGTGTGTCCGTGCTATCGCACATACTTTCCAAGTACCTTGTTAAAGCGGCAGTGCTACCCCATACTGCCGACGCTACCACCATGGGCTATGAGGATGGGAAGGGGCCCGTCTCCATGGCAACGCCAGCGCTTTTCCGCTAAGCGTTCCAAAACATTGTGCCCAGATTCCTGCCACATTGCTCCCCGCCCAATCAAAGACGGGGAGAGAGGGAGAGAAGACGGGTAACGGGCAAGAATAAGAAATGTCTTCACTGGTTCATGTCCCATGATCTTGGGCTTAATGGTGGAAAATGCTGCAGTTTTGTAGATTTTACAGATTTTATTTTAAAATTCAGGCATTTATCATTCAACCTATAACATTTTTGTTTATAGTCTGGCCAGCAGGTGTAGGGTTAGAAAAGTTTTGCCCACTTCAAAACGACACAAATGTCACAAATTATAGAAATATGAATGAGCAAGAAGAGGAAAAAAACACCCAATGGCTCATTAATCCCCTCCTACCTGAAGCTCATTTGTCAGTCTGTGATGAAAGCATGTCCCGTCGGAGAGGAGTTGAAAGGTCACGTGTCACAGCTCAGGGGTTAGGGGCTGCTGGGAAATGGAACGGGCTAAACTGCTGTGGGACACGCCGGTGCTACTACTCTTTGCACATTCCTCACAAGCCACTTCCTGTCCATCATGACAGACGCTGGGAATGTGGAGAAAGGTGTTGCTGTTTTCATGGCAACCGGGGTGAATGAATGTCAAAACACTGAAGTGTTTTCAGCTGTGGCATCGTGTGAAATCCACACATTGGTTCAGCGAGACATGTTATAAATGCTGTCAGTTAATGGCGTTATTAACAGCGTTAGCGCAAACCCATTTTAATGACATCAATTGTTTTTATCGCGAGATTAAAGTTCTTTTTGGCCAAAGAGTAGTAACGTTACGTTTTGAGTGGATGGCGAGCGCGAGGTGTCAAAATGAACGCCAATAAGACTCTGAATGGAAAGTTTGGTTCCATTGACGATACCAAAGTGATCTGTGTGTTTTTTCGTGCACGTCCAGTCTGTAATACCACCTGATGGCCAAGCACACAGCTGATGCCAATCCCCCCCCACCTTGTCAAAGTATTTCTTCAACCTGTTATCAACGGACATTGTGTGAGAGATTATTTGCTCTTAGTGAGAACGTTAGTGTGAAATTGAACACTACAGTAGGCTTTATGCCAATGTTGTTTTCAATAAATAAAGATTGCACAAAGCAAGCCGATCCACTTCTCCATGTTAATAAGAGCATTAAAATAAGAAATAAATTGGACGAAAAGACCTCAAGGGACGTTTAGAATAGATAAAAATGTGTGAATAATTGCGAGTTAGCCATGACATTAATGCAATCAATTGCAATAAAATATTTTAATCGTTTGACAACACTAGTTTTTATTTCCCTGCATTCCAAAGTCGTCTTGTAGTCTCTGAGGTAGCCTTTACTTTAAAATGTGCCAGTTCAGCTGCTGTAAGGGGGACCAACGTCCACAATTGATGTTTTTTTTCCCGTAGAAATCTGTGGTTGACCGGCTAGGGGAGCTCAGAGCTGACTCCTTTTGAGTGGCAGGAGATTAGAGGAGCGAGGAAGAAAAAGAGGGGCTACACGTTCATCAGTCTCAGCCGCCGTGATCACAGGGCCCCTGCAGCAGAGCCCCGGAACAATGGCCCTTGTGTGTGCGCGTACATGTGTGCATCTTCTCCGATAAGGCAGCCTTACTCAGTCTCCTCTCCATTTCTCCTCGTCTCCTCTCTCGTCTCATGCCCTACTTTTTTGCCGCTCCTTCCTCCTCTGTTCTCTTTGTCTCTGGTGCTCGGAGGCCTCTCCCGAGATGAAAGGGAGAGGAGATAAGGGCAGGTAAGAGAGCACAGGAAGGATCCAAAAAAAGAACAGCAGCAAGCAAAGTGATAAGGAAACAATGAGGGCTTTGAAAGCTTTTGAGCTACTGGGTCTATGTATGCTTGGGCATATAAGGCCCTGCAGAGATGTACTGGATATAATCTCAAATGTTGTGAGCAGAAACCTAAGTAAAGCTGGATTGATGAATTGATAGGTGGAGAAGGTGAATATGTATATAAGTGTGACATCCTGTTGACCCCTTATTCCCTCTTTTTTTATTAGCGCTCACTCCTCCTTTAAAGCCAGCGTTTCTCGAGCCAGTCATTACCTTGCACAAGAAGAATCACACACACACACACACACACATTAACTCACCTGTTTCCCCCATTTGGGGCTCTGCAGCCTTCTAGCTGCCCGAGCCTTCCTCTCCTGTCCCAGCTGGGTGTGGTTTTCCAATCTGTCCTGCTTTAGTCATTACAGACGCACCCAAAGTCAGGCAAAACATCCACCTGGTGTGTGTGTGTGTGTGTGTGTGTGTGTGTGTGTGTGTGTTTCCCAGAAGGGTCATTAAACTTTTATCTCATTCGAATATAAGTGAGAAAGGAGTAAGCGTGGTCGTTCGCATGTATGTGTATGAGAGGACGAATGCCTGCGATTCGTGAAGCTGCTGCTGCTCCTCACCAAAAATTTGGGGAAGATTTTTTGTTTTGGAATTGAACATAACAAACAGCAGGAGGTTTGTCACAAAAGCTTTTCCTTGACCAATGATTGAATCCATGTGATGATGTGTACATCCTAAACTCTGGCTTGCATGAGAAGACAATGGCATCTCTATTGCGCGCGTTTGTATGTGTGTGTGTGTGTGTGTGTGTGTGTGTGTGTTTTACAGGTAGGATACACACACACTGCTAGACATTCCTGAGGATATGGAAGGAAAGTAAGCCTCAGGGTTAAAGCTGCCTCTGTAAAATGATGGGAATACACAGATATTTGCAGATAGCATAAAGTGCTGACGTGGATAAATATATAACATTGTGGCTTATCATAATTTCACTTAAAAATCTTCCCTGTTGCAAGTAGTGCTGTCTAGTTTGACCCGTTACACATTGACCTCTTGCTTTCTTTGTTTTGCTAAACATTGACTTCAATGACAGAGAATAAGATCTCCTTTTTATTCTAAACACACATCAGAGTGAGTGGTGAAAGCAAAGTGAAGCAAGGCCTCTGGACATAATTCTCAGTGTTGGCTGCCCTACTTTTTAGGCAGCGAGCTCCTTTTTGCCTCCTGGCGTTTGCTCCCCTGCACATCAGCGTCCATTGCCCTTGGATACAGCAGGGCACTGCGGTCCCTCGAGCGGCCTGCAGGAGGCAGCCCGAGCCAGGACAAGCTGCCTGGTGCTAATGGGTTAGTGTTTGGTGGCTTGGAGGCAGGTGGAGCTCTCTGCAAGGAGGTGAAAGTTTGTCTGCTGTGTGACTGAAGAAAGTGCGCTCTAACAGCAGTAGTTTTTTATCAATTGTATTTAATTTTGTGCGTTTGCACTATCATGCATATATTCATGGAAGGTGTTAATTTGTTCATCACATCTGAAATACAAGCTTTACAGCTACAATTAGGAATTTCATTTCTAATCTAACTTGAATTTTAAGGGTTTCCTATACTTTGCTTGAGTGCCTATGTTCCCCTGCTGTCTCTATTAACAATGCTCTCTCTTCTTTTGCGGTCATTGCTATCATATCTATCATTTCTGGTCATTCTCAGCCTGGCTGTAGCTGACTCCGGGCCCATTCTTCCTTCCATCCTACCAAAACCAGAGAGGCTTCCTGTGTGTACTGTTATCGGCGCCTCTTCCTCTCCTCCTATCTTCTGATATGTCTGCTTTTGCTCTCAACTTAACTTTCTGGAAGCTCTAAAGACCCAAAACCTTCAAAATAGATGTGAATTACATTATTTGTCACCATTAGAGGATATAATGACCAAAATCTAAAGCATCTTTGTTTCTGCCCTGGTGTGACCTCCGGTGTGACCTCCGGTCTGAGTCACATAAGGACATCTTGGCATCAAATCCCACTTTCAGCTCAGTTTGTCATGTTTCTTCTTTCAGACATAAATTCTCATGTGACAAACATTGCAAAACTCTAACCCTGCATTCACAGACTGCTCACATCACATGCAGGCCAATCCTTGTGAAGTGGGATAAACTTAAAAAAGAAAAATCTATCTGAAATTTGATGCATGACTCATCTGCTGTCTCGTTTAGACAAACATTATATCATGCACTTCTTTCAATAGTGGATCAAAATCTCTAAAAGTGACAGGCCAGGAAGACAAACTGATGGCAAAAAGTGTCTTGTTTGTTAGTTTTATGCACTTTTATCACATGAAAGGGTGGGCCCTCGTGCAACAAGCCCTTAGACGCACGCCACATGAAGTAATGTGTAAATATGTTTAAGCGGGTGACTGAGCCTGCTGAAGAGCCGAGCATCAGACAAAGCCAACAAGCTCCCCACAAAATAGATCACCCAGGATCTGCTGACAGCTGCAGTATGTTAAGGGTACGCTGTTTGCGAGACATACAGGCTCTCAGTGTGATTTATTTTGAAGAATGAAAGGGTTCATTGAGTGCTTTTGCATTAACAAAACTGTTGTCTTTGGACTCATCGGGGACAGAGGAGGAGGAGAAATAAGAAGATTAAAGAGAGGAAGTGAACAAATAAGTTCGGGGGCACAAACAGGGATTCTTAGTCTTTGTGGAGTCATGCAAACAGAAGAGAAAGAGAGGTTTAATCTCACTTGTGACTGAAATCATTGGACTTCCTACTGGCAGACTTCGGTGTACTTTATCCACTGTTTTGCGTGCCAGTGCACACCAGCTGGAATGAAGCAGGATACATGTTGCATGCATCAGATCAGAGGAACTTGAGTTTACTATTACAATCCCTGCATGATTTCAAATATGTGGTACGTCTGCCAAATTAGTCATTTTATTTTTTTAGAAGGGAGTGACGGGAGCAAGCAACATTTAACACCTATGTATTTTTACCGTGGCATGCTTAACTGATGGCCCGATGCACAGGCTTATCTGTTGTGGGACAGAACTGGTTAGAAATAGCCTGCACAGGGCTAACCGACACATATTGGTCACATTAAGAGAAAAAAAGGATGTTTTTCCATGACTGGCCTATAGGGTGTTCCCTCATCTTAAATTTACAGAAATGATAATGAAGGGCTGAGGAGGGGAACAAGGGAAGAAAGAAAAGGATATAACATACTTCGTTTGGTCCTTTTATTTTTCATAAACAAAACATAGGTCATCGGTCAACATTGGTCAGAGCAGCCCACAGAGGAAGACCCATAATATCACGGTTTGTTTCTCGCCTACAATAGCCTTACAGAGTCATGAAAGCTCAGCATTGTGTATTGTGACGACTGTCAAGAGATGCCACTCCACTGAGCACACCACTAAGGCCTTTAGCATAATGCCGTGTCTCATGACCGTCTCACAGTTCATCACGGTGACGCAGCCTCGCAGCTTTGGAGCGGTCCGCTGTAGTAATGTAAGGGGCCCAACTGTTCCTCACTCAGGTCATGCCACAGTCTCCCGTGTGACAGCCGGCTCTGGGTGTCCATTATCTGTTGGGGGAACCGGGTGACGACAGCGTCTCTCTCTCTCCTTCCCCTCCCCAGGGGACCGGTGACATAATGGGAATCCCTGCCACGCCAAGGCAGGATGGCCCAAAAGCTGACAGCAGGGAGGGAGCAGAGGAAGATGACTCCCTCTGGGTTGTCATGGTGCTGGACATCACAGAATATCGGGTAGTTTAGCTGACATTTCCACGGCTTTGTCTTACCCTGAGTGTCAAACTGTTTGGTACATGTTACAGCTGTTGTCTTTGACAATGTCTTATGATAACTGAGACAAAAGAAGGTCGTTCCACTTTAGGCGCTGTGGACAAATCTACTGCAAGCACATGGCAAACCTTTTCTGGGAGAAGGAAATATACATCTTGTAGCAAGAAGCATCAATTTAGAGGCCGTAGTTGGGTATTTTTGGTTTGGACTGAGCAGTTGAAAGGTGTTGATGCAATTTCATTCATGCCTTTTTTGCGACACACTTCATAGAAAGAGGAAGTGGAAATGTGAGTTTAGTCGGTATGGAAGAGTAGAGCCTCAGGCTACTGACTTCTGCTTATGTGACACCAGTCACAACCACATCTCTTAATCTCTGCATGTAAGATACGAGATGGTGATTTTATTGTGAAAGGCACGTTAAAATGTATATGTGTGGGTGGGTGTGTAGCTACATACATACATACATACATACATACATACATGCATACGGCACGTGAAGTCTTCCTGTTGCCAACACACACACCTTCCTATTCACAAGACATGACCCCCAGACATAAACATCCCTCCACACACACTGAGGAAGAAGAGAGCAACAGTATGAGGAGTGGGCTGTGATGGCACAGCGAGCTACAGCTGTGAAAACAGGCAGAAAGAGAGAGAGAGTCAGCCCTGAGAGAGAGTGTGTGTGTGTGTGTGTGTGTGTCACAAAATGCCAACATGAGTGAAGTGAGCCTAATCTCTCCAGAGAGTGAAATATGAGAGGTGAAGAAAACTATGTGCATGTAAATTCCCTGCATTGCGATCGACAGGTTGGCCTCCGGGCAGGTCCCAAGTTCTGCAGGTGCAAAGTTACAACTTATCCTTCTTCCCCTTCCTTTCTCACTCCCTCCATTTTGCCATCCCTTGTGCAGGGAAAACACAGTGGAGGGCAGCATGGGCACAGGGCCAGATGTGTCAAGTCATACTAGGAGAAAGGCTCCGGATCAAAGAGCATGGGCTCCAGTAAGGGAAGTACACGTGTGTGTCGGTGCTGTAACGCTCCTATGTTTTCATTCTTATACTTTTTATTTTTTCTGAGCCAAAGGGAAACTTTTCGACATATCCCAAATTGTAATTTAAGGAGCCGACATCAGTTTTAAGAACAAACATTGCCACTCTGGCTCAATGCGCACTCATTGTATTTTCATTAGTCGATGTTAATGAATATCGGCTTATTCCAAACTGAGGTTTGATCCCAACTCCCGACTGCTGACTGAGCAAAGTTCAGAGACTGGGCATTCCTCGAGTTGGATGATCTAACTGGTGTGAAATCAGTCAGCATGCTGTTGAGGTTTTGTATGGTGCCATGTCTAGCTGCCGCCTCATCATAGAAAATAAAAACTTTCTAGCAATGGTAAATATGGAGACGGAATCCGTATGTGGTTTGGTTACCTTTTAGCTTAGCACAAAGACTGGAAAAAAAACAAGTCTGTCTCTCATCTATTAACATGTGATATCTTATATGTTATATCTTGTCTTTCCTAAAAATTGTTTTTTTGAACAAAAATATCGGCTGGACTGATTCTTTGCAGGGAGCAGGTATTTTCTGGAATCTTATCACCACCATGAAGATTCCAGAGAGACCACCTGTATATCAGGGGCTTAAGTTGCTTCGATCATGCCGATAACATTGTATGTGTTGAGAACCCTTTTTACAAAGCATCTGTCTCACCTTTTGTACCTGACATTGTGCTTGATGACTACAGCAGTCCCACGTCTGTTCGCCCATCACGGATCCGTCCTAACATTTCAGGCTTAAATCCGACACCTCCCCTAAGTCCTCTTGCTGTGACTGTCCACCATGCAAAACCTGAAGAAAAAAAAAAACCTGAAAGGATATCTGAGTTTTCAGCATCCAAACTGAATAAGAGCCCTAACAGTGATTTCTGAATTCTGTGCAGTTGACCTCCAACTTAACTAAAGGATGGGTGGATGTTTTCCAGCAGGTCGACAGAAATACAGCCTTGGAGTCACCTCTTGTCCACCCCTGGCGGCTATCAATAAACGTCAGAGCATAGCACCCTATTTTCTCTCTGCATGACAGTTGAAAAACATGTCCACTGCTGAATTCCTCAAGGTGTTTTAGCTCCAATCTAAGAGCCTGCCTTAACTTGATAAAGACACTAAATAGGTAAAATGATCTCCAAGGTATTTGCTTTTTTTTGTGGATGAAGATATGGCAAACCAAAGCTCTGCCGGATCTGCCTTGGGCAATAGATTTTGTTTCACAACCATGTTACATGCACTTATTTACAACACAGCTGACGGCGCCGAGACATTCCTTATGAGTTGAGGCAGAATGTGTGAAACAGGTAGAAAAATAAACACTGAAAAATAAGCTAAATGTTCTTCTGAAACAGTGGATTATGTGTGCTCATTTTGGAATGTAATCGGCACACCTGTTGACATAAATGATGTCAACAGGTAATAAACAATAATTGGCATCTGGTCAGCTTTTAAAAAACTATCTTGAGATTTCTTCTAATGCATTGTTTTATCCTCAAAAATGCATTAATCTCATATTAATAAAGAAGTCATTTTTGGTTACCAAAAATGACTGAGAGTCATTTTGAGAGTCTATTTGAGAAGGAATTTGAATATTTATTATGGTGGTCAGGGACACACATTCTTGAAATTGTGGAATGGTCTCATTCGCACAGCATCATGGGGGAAAATCAAATGTTTAAACCCATCTTTTTTGATCGTTTTGTGATATATTGTTGAATTGATTATTTGTGGCAACGGTGGCACTCCATGCAGTCTGAGATATTTAAAGATTCCTGTAGCCAGCTTCACCCAAATCTGGCCTTAATCAGTAAGAAGAAGAAGAATTGTATTTATTAAAGGGGCCCGCTGCACAAACATTTTGGCACCCACTGTGACCACAGTGTGACACTACAGAGGAAGAACACTGGTGAATGAATCGACAAATGGCTGACGGAGGCCTGCATTTTTAATAAGGGATCCATTACTTTCAAATAGGAGGTGAGACCACACGCCTGACTGAGAGCTATGGCCTCGATGTTTTTCTCTCATTCACATTCCTTTCTCTCACTTTGCTGACACCTTTCTATTTCATCAAACACATATCCGTCACTGCCCTGCTACTCTTTCTTCCCAAATTCACCTTTCAGGGCGTCATTCCTGCACGTCCTTTCTCTCTTCTCCCCTTTATTTTTAACTTGCTGCCTCAATCTCCCTTCACCTTTTCATCTCATGCTATGCCTCATCTTTCACCACGGCACGTTTCACCTTTCTGAAAACCATGCAGCAGAGCAGTATAGATGTGTTTTCCTGCCCCAGGCTTGTTAGAAAGTGAAAGAGAGCGCTCGTTGCTGTTTTTTTGTGTTTCCAGCTGCATGCTAAGAGGCCGTCTGGCATGTCAATCTGTCAGCATACCCCTAATACCTGATGGGGGATGGGACTTACTCAATGACCATGGATTATCCATTCCAGGCCTCCAATTTTCTGTCAGTTTTTCAGTTTTTTTTATAACCTTTTGAAACTGACAATCTGACAAAAATCATGGCTTCATGGGTATCGACACATCCACAGACCCTACGTCCATTTCAAATGTATCCTGGCAACGTGGCATTCACCTTTTCATATATATCTCACAGTGTATGTGTCATAGTGGAAAACTAGCCAATAATCCTTGTTTTTGGCAGGAAGTCTTATTTGATCATTATTTATGGACATTAGCATTTGCACTGGCTGCTCCAGTTCAGGTTGGTTGGCTTGCATGTCTTCTGGTACTCATGGTACTGCGGAGTAGTCTTGGAGTGGATAGGGGATGTATGTTGCGATTAAATAAATGGCAGAATCCATCAGTCAGAAAACTTCATTTGGCCAATATCATCTTTTGTAAATGAAAATCAGTTTTCTGGAAAAAGAAACGGGCATTTGCTGATGCCTAAACCTTGCTGGCTGATACAACAACTCAACATTATTATGCTGTCACTTTTAGCAGGACTATGACATTACTCAATTTGTGTCAAACTACTTTTACTCTTATATGTGAACACTATAGCCATGACATGACATTAACAGGCAGAGATGAGGAAAGATGAGAGCAGTTGGAGACAGACAGACAGACATAATGGACACTGGCTGTCTCCGCTGACAAAGCACGGGTTGGAGAAATGTCTCTGAACTTCAAGCTTGAACACTCTGAAGACACTAATGTCAATAATTACAGCTTTTACCTTAGATGGAGGTCACAAGATGAGCAATCAGCAGAGGGGAGTCTGCATGAGGTACGTCTGTGTGTGTGTGTGTGTGTGTGTGTGGTTGGCCTACTTTGTGTTGTTTCTGACTTCATGACTGGTCTGTAGAGAAAAAGGGTTTTTTTCTGCCTGTGGCGGCTTCTCACTCAGTCCGTTGATCAGGTCAGTTTGCCTGGCAGGTAATCTGTCAGTGCACGGCCCGGAAACCTCTTGCTTTTATTGATTTGAACATTTAAGTTATGATATCTAATATCTGGCACTATGCCACCAAAAACTGCCCTCTAATGGAATGACAGCCCATACAATTTGTCGCACGGGGTATGTGTCGCGGGTGTTCCTTCCTCACACTCAGGCCATCATTTCACATTTTCAACTGTCTCAGGATCAGATCGTATGGTTTGCGTGTCAGGTAAGCCAGATCATGTGGAAGGGGGGTGGGTGGGACTATGGTTAAAGTAAATTATGGTCTGTTTTTCCATCCTTCTGTATATTCAACCTTCTTGTCCAGAAGGTTGTGATTAGTGCAGATGACAGGCCAGTCATGCCCAATCAGCTGCATGCTTCAAACTGCGTTATTGCCCTCGTTCTTGCACATGTTCCCCGCAGTGGGGGAAATACTGCTGCAAAAGCAAAAACCGAGGCTAAGCGGTTGATGTGGTCAGAGATGTCTCTTGGTGTGTTTCCGTGGGGGGAGGCATTTATTAGACGCGCGCAGGAACCCCAATTGGGGCCCTACATGCGGATTTCTTGTTTAGATATGGCTTCAGCATATTGATTTGTCAAGTGTGAGGGGAAAGCTGGATGGAGTCCAAGTGCCGCAGGTGTGACGGACGGAGACGTGAGAAATGGCCTTTTAACCGTAGAAAACACTCTAGGGAGTGAGGAGGAAATTTCACTTGTCTGGACGCCGTGGTTCGACTCTCACAGGCCTTTGCAGTGGTTGCTTGAAATGGCAGCTTTTTGGATTCAAGCTTTGTTCTCATGTGCTTCGGATAACACAGTAACCTGAGTGCTCGCCCCAGGTGATTCAGCTGACAGTCAGGAGTACGGACCCAGTAACTCTTCTGAGAAACCGCCCCCTCTAACCCCAGCTGAGCTCTAACTGCTGGCAGTGTGTCACCAGTTCCCCTGCAGACTCGCTCACACATCCATACACAAAAACAAGCGTACACATCCACAAACACACACCAGACAGACATCGCATGGCTGCTCACAGGTCAGAGCCGGGCCAAAGCCTTCTTTGATGCAAAGATTTCTGGGAATTCTCCTAATTGGCTTGTTTACTTTTCCAGGTTGACTTCAAGTGGTTTTGTGACTAAAAGCTTTTCCACAATATAACTGATGTATTGGATAGGACACGAGTGGGATTACAAGACGCTCTGGCCACCGCAGAAATGATGAATCAATTCCTGTAAGATTTGTAATTTGAAAAATAGTATGCCTTCTTATTAATTCTCTTAAATCACCAAAGAAGTGGACAGAAAGTTCCACCAGAGCGGAGGAGGATCTGACTTTGGAATCCTGTTGTTCCAACATGACTACATTAATCCACAGGATTAGGTTTTGTTTTGGTTTACATTTTGTGTTTGTGCAGGGAGCAAGGTGGGTAATGACATTTGAGAGACTAATGGCTTGGTATGAGAACAACACACACACACACACACACATACACACACACACACACCTTTGAGTGGGTTTATATCATCAGAGCTCCTATGGAAAGTATGCTTAGAGGAAAACATGACGTGTTTGTGTGTGTATACTCACTAGGTGTTTGCATGTGTATGCATGTACTGTACATAATTCTAAGTCCACGTCAGTGTGGGCTATTAACGCCAAAGGGTAAAATATAGCTTAGGCCAAGATAGTTTGTCTTTTTACAGTACACATAAACACACACTAATCAAATTCCAAAATGGTGCGTGTGTGTTTTCACCGCACTGGTACGACCTCGCTTGTTCGTTCTCTCCGTTGAAAGAAAGACTTGTTTCCAGAGGACACTAAGGGTTAGTGGTTTTGGAAGGATCCCTAGCTGTCCTAAACCATTAATGAGAAGCGGAAAACACCCATGACGAATGTGAATACTTTTCTTTCATGCAAAGGTTGTCACCTTTCCTTGTTGCCGTGTTGTTAATGTCAGTTATTGCAGGCTGAGGCAGGGTTTCTACTAGTGCTGGCAAGAAATAAATAATTAGGTGTTTTTTACTGATACTTCCTAGTTCGGTATGTACTTGTACATGCTGTTTCCAGGAAACAGCCACAGCCTCAGCTCCTATTCTGCTATTATATTGAAGGAGCTGCCAGCCATTGAAAAAGAAGCATCACAAACTTAGACAATACGCCTTTACAAAGTCACTTGAGTACCTGTGTGACCAGGTGAAGTTTACTTTAAAGCTGTAGTGTGTAGTTTACGTAGCCCCCATGAGGAAGTCATGACAACAAACTGTTGGCGTGTCCACATGATACAAGCCCCATTCCCTCCTCCACGCAGTTGCAAATAGCCAAGAAGGACACTTGGAAAATACATGGTGGACTCAATATCTTCACTCAAACCTCTGTGCGGGAATGTATCGGACATCATCAGTATCAAAAAGTTACACACTAAAGTTTTAAAGCTGCACTGATGCACATCATTTTTTTTTTTTAACAGCCCCAATATATGTGTAATGTTAAAGTGGTTGCTTGTATTGATGAATCCAAAGCGAATTATCCCCATACTCTGCAGTTCAACTCATTTTAGCGTCTTTTAGCTCATTATTTAGATTTTATGGCCTACAACTGGATTGTTTTGGTCGAGTCCCGCGACTCTCAGCAAGCAAAAAACACAGTGAAGCAGCAGCTAAATGCCAGATATTTTACATGGGATTTTGTGGAGAACAAAACCGAGCTGAAAAGGAGAGTGTAAATTTGGCTTGTCAGGTACATGACTGAAAATCAATTCTATCATTGCTCCGTGGCTAACATTTAACTTTAGGTAATATAGTTGTTGTGTTTACAGTTGGTCCCGCTGCACAGTTGGTCCCAGTGGCCAACAACAGTTTGTACAGTGTTTACATCAGATCCTCTTTCTCTTTGGGGGGAGAAGCTTTCAAAAACTCTGACATCTCAGTTAGGGGTAACAAGCCAGGGCGTATTCTTACAGGAAAATCTCAGACCAAGGTCCAAAAAGGTGGTTGTATTATTCTTATACTTCTCCTGTGTATACATTCACTTATGTTATTATATGTCCTTGCTTACCTGTCCAAACCTGACCGAAGTGTAACCGAGCCATGACTCCAGAGATCATGGGCAACTTGTGGATTCCTGTAGCCTGCCCCATCACACACAAGCTACCTGGGGCACCACATAATCCCAAAAGAGTGTGTGTGTGTGTGTGTGTGTGTGTGTGTGTGTGTGTGTGTGTGTGTGTGTGTGTGTGTGTGTGTGTGTGTGTGTGTGTGTGTGTGTGTGTGTGTGTGTGTGTGTGTGTGTGTGTGTGTGTGTGTGTGTGTGTGTGTGTGTGTGTGTGTGTGTGTGTGTGTGTGTGTGTGTGAGAGACCATACCTAATATTTGCCATCTTTCAGCAGACAGACCTGGTTCACACAATGCTCTGCTGAACCAACACCCATTGGGTTGAAGCGGGACAAAGAAAAGGCAGGAATGCCTTCATGTGCATATATATATCTCTGCTGATGAAAAACACATGCCTGTTTTAGATGAACTCATCGCATGTTTTGTTTTTAAATATTAACTTTGCCATAATGGATGGAAGTGGTTTGATTAAAATACTGTCACAGGAGGAATAGTTTATCAAGCTGGACTGACTTATGTGACCTACTAAAATGTGTCCAAGAAACAATAAAGTGATGCAAGATTGTTATATATGTATTTTATGTTACCCAGACTGTGGTTAAACCTGCTCAGAGTCCTGCAGTGCTAGTCTGGCCTCTGTCACCGTGGCCTCGCAGCCTGGAGCTGGGTCGGCTCTGCTGTGCCGTCACATTCCCCAGACTGCGCGGACACAGGCTACAGAGTGGGTCAGTAGGACAACGCTGTGTTTTTGTCTGGGTTTTAGATTTGTTTTGATCTATTAAACCCACTGGGGATCTAATATTTAGAATGGATGATTGCAAAGTTATTGGAAATGGGTTTTATTGGGTTTTTTTTCATTGGATTGCATGATAAGAAGCAACGGAAAGAAACTATTCAACATGCATCCATAAAAACATTCTCGTGCACATACTGAATTAAATCCCTCTCATATATCCAGCTGCTTTAATCTGCATTTTATGGCATGTTATCCAAAGAGTCTCTCAGGTACATTCCACATTAAGTCGTGCGGTATCACATATATCGTGACACAGAGTAATGCTCTCGGATATTTGATTCTCCAGCAGTGTATTGGCAAGTAAACCGAAACTCATGCCAGCTAATCCTTTTGTGTCGATTTGGCAACCATTCAGCGTATTAATTTACAGCAAAACCTTCCATGAGGTACGTGGAATGAAATGCCATTCAGACAGAGGCAGTAAAAGAGGACAATGGAGGAAACAGCTTGAGATGGGGACTGTGGGTCGACTGAATTGCCCTGTGGTCACTGACTAAATGCCACGTCGGAAAATATATGTGGAAGGAAATGTAACTGCCCTGAATCAATGACTTCCATGAAGAAATCCCCACCATGCAATGTCCTCTTTTTCTTATTTTGGAAAAATGAGGTTGTATTTTACATTTGTTTTCTTTCTGGAAACCAAATGTCCTGCTTTTAGGAACGTCCTCTTTTAAGTACACTGTCGTACTGAATAACTTTGGAAATAACTTTGGAAAAATAATCCCGTTTTCAAAAGAGGTCTTACACTGCGACAAATGGAAGCTGCCTCTTGAAAGTACATAAATCACTGCAGCTTTGCCAAAAAGTTTAAAACAAAACCACTAAGAGCTACTGAAAAAGGCCTGATGGGTATGAGCACCATTTCTGTTCAGCCCCAGAACTGATCTCCTTCTACAAATTCAAATTAAAAGTCATGTCTTTATCAGGCATCAGAAAGGAGCTGCTTATTGCTTGTATTCATATTAGTTATCATATTCTGCTGTGCCCTAAAACTATACAAGAGCACTGAATGCACGTGTCTGTGTCTGTCTCTCCGTCCCTTCCTCCCATTTGCCTGAATGAACTTCCATATATAATGTTTTGGTGTGTTTCAGCCATCTCGATGCTGTCTCTGCTTGTGATATTTGCTCTTATTCCAAGTCTGGACAGGGCGCTCCAAAGTAACTCCCCAGGAAATCCATGGCAGCCTACTTCCACTGGCAAGTTCCATCCCCACCATCCCAACTGTTGGCACTGTTGGGTAAGTGGTTGGTACTTTCCCAAGCTTTCTTGCATGGAAAAAAAATGGTATGGTACATGATGGTCTCAAAATGAGTTCCTGTTAAATCTGTCAACCAGCCATCCGTACAGTAAACCTGCTTCAGTACGTCTACCAATGTACCATGAGGCCGGATACAGACTCCTCAATACATGCAAATACTTGTAACCAGTAAAGTTCATGTGCCAGCATATGTTAGGATGTGTTTATCCTGCAGTTAGTGGGCCGGGAAACTGGAATGAATTTCCCGCTGTGTCTTAGCATGAACAAGGCCTTTTCCAGATTGTAGTCTGACATGCTAGGCCGGGCATACAGTGTAGGGCGAGTCAGTTTAAGCCCTTGTGCAATTCACTTCCTACAGTACTGTACGTGTGTTTGCTAAATTGACCAAATTTAAGTTGGAGACACAAGTAGAGATTTACTCTCTACACACCAGAATGGATATGTTAGATTACCTTTTAATGCAGGAAGGTCAGAGGTCAAACTCAAATGCCTTTTTCCTGTGCCAGGAAAGAAAGAAGAGATGAAGGAGAAATAGGGCTACAGAGCTGTGGATGCTTTCCTTTTGTGTGTTTTTTTCTGTTCTGCACTCATCCACCTCTGTCTCTCTTCTCTAAATCATTTGTCAAAACCAGAAACAAACAAGCCAAGTGGCGGATCAAAGTGAAATGAACCAATGTGGCCTGAAGATCGAGCCAATGACATTTTTGCATGTGACACAAGACGATAAATCAACTTGTTGAGCCTTCTCTGAGGCAATGAAAGAGTGGCTCGTGCCTCTTTGACACTTTTATGTTCAAGACTGATTGACTGAGCCATATGAATCCATCCAATTCGATATATTACAAACTGACATGGGAGAGGAGTGTGTTTGTGAGTGTGTGGAGCTCTCCACATTTGCTGAACAGAAACGGCTGTTGCTCAAACAACCTTTCATCACATGCTGTCCACAGGAGTGCGGCATGGCTGCACAGCCCTGGTACGCACTCCCAACTGGAACTGGACACTTGACATTCCCGTAGGGTTGTTATGTATCTCCTGTTAGCTGTATTTTTCACACAATAACATGCCATAGGTATGCCTGGTTAATGTTCCATGGCATAAACCTTTATATGATGTGCGCTAATGTGTGATTGTGTTTCTACTATTTAACATTCCAAACATAAGTAGTTGGCTCTAAATCTCTGTTTAGGGATTGGATTTGATGGATTAGTCAGACTGGCTACAGTGGCTAATATTATGGCCATCTTAGCAAAGATACCCTGTTAGCTTAGGTAAGCTCTATTATTAAGTTTGGGTACATCTGCAATGAGATATGAAACTACTGTTGTTTCAAATGCATTGCCACAAGAATTCATTGACTGGAAGGACAATAGCATTTAAGCCACTGGTTCAGATGATGGTCTATATACTCACCACAATTGCCTTCAGCCCCCAGTTTCCAAAAGTGTTTTTGCAAGACATTTTGCAAAATCCATCCAAGGGAATAATGGGTGGGGGACCCATCATTCCCTTCTTCCCCAGCTGAGCCACAGCCACATGGGTGAATGTGGTACTAGGCCGCCCTGGAGCTCCTCACCACCAGCTCTGGTCACCAGCAGGTCGGCCTCACCACTAGACCCAGGTCCAGAGCTTTACTGGCTCCATCCAAGCCTGAAAAAACAGCCTGAGGGCTGGAGAGCGAGCCTGGGAATCTGGCCTGTACCTGCTGCAGAGTGAATGGAAATAAGAGACACATTGAACCTGACATCCTAGCTAGTCACTTAATCTAAGATTTAGTGTTGTATCAAAGCATGTGGGAAAAAAAGTTATAATGGGGTGAGATACTTGTACTCAGTTCCAATACAAATCTTGTTTCAAGAATGTGATTCAAGCCAGTGTTTTTCTTTCTGTGATCCACCTAATTTAGTTTTGTGGAATTTTGGTATTGGCTTTGTTTTCAGTAATTTCATTAGTGAAGCAAAAACTCCCATGAAAAGCTATGTGTTTTTTTGTTTTGTTTTTCAAAGAAGAATGTGTTTTTAGACAGAAAAAATGTCTTGAGAGGGTAATTGTTTGGCAATGCAGAGAAACAGTTAAACTAATTGCATGTGTTGGTAGGAGTGGGCCCATATGGATGTGTGCAGTTAGACTGGGTTGGGCAGGTTTGCTGTGGTCCTGTCGCTGCCACGCATCTGTCCTCTGCATTTTGTCCCATTTTGGATGTGTTTGGCCCCCACCAAGGAATGCAGGGGAAGCTTGCAATGAATTCTGGATCACACGGCAGTCTTTTCCTCGCCCTGGTTTGGTTGATCAGTGCCATGTGGTCTGTGGCAGGCTAGAGGTCAGAGATGTAGCGGGCTTGTGAGGGGCTGGAAAAAATATGCACTTTGGAAGTTATGAAGTAACTTTGTCTGTTTTCTATGTGACTTCCAGTAAAAGTATCCCTATCATTTAGGGTGTGACTGGAAAAATGATGCATCCTCTGAGCATCTCTTGTTTTACTTGTTTTAACAGAACACTGCATCTCAAATACATAATAGAAGTCCTTACATGTACAAACTTGATTCTTAGACCTGATCCAAAAACAGACTTTAAGAAAAACTTACCCAAAAGTACTAGGAAGGTGTTAGATGCTATCATGGCCTGGTTCATCATTTCCAGCTAAAAGATCCTAACAGATCTGGTACTATTTTGCTAAACACATTGGAAAAACAGAAGTCACATTTTCCATAATGGACTCTCTCTATTAGGCTCTGTGTTCTTATCTCGACCGTTGAAACGAGGCTTGAGGTAATCCGAATGAGTTCACCTTTCATCCAACCTTCAATCCTCAGTTAAAACGCTTCCAGGTAGAGGGTTTGGCCTTTTGGCAAAAACATTGTGGTTTCTACATCAGTGCTTTTCTCTTAAAGGCTTGTACTTTGTCAACATTCCTGCTTAATTGGTGGTTAAATAAGGAGCTATAATAAGAAATGACACTGAAGGGTTTAGTCTCAAAATAAAATATTTCTAATTGATTTTCCATAATAAGTGCCAAAGTAATTTTTGTATTAGGTTTTTCTGTATTTTTTGTATTCTAAGAAAAGCATAATTTAAAATGGCATTGCAGTAAGCGGGAATGTCTTATTTGGTTAAAACTGTGAACAAGCAGCTTTCCGTAGCACTGCTCAGAGCAAAATGTTATTTATGTTAAGAAAGCGTGTAATGGCTCAAAGATGTTAAGCTTATTCACAAAAAACACACCTCAGAGACAAATGTGACTATGCATGTACACACACCCATGCATGTACTCAAGGGTCATACCTACAAAACACACCCTTAAATTACTGTTTGGCTTTGCAAGAAGGAAGTAGGTGAACCCACTCGATCTGACCGTTGTCGTGGCAACGGCAACAATGGGAGCAGGGAGTTAATGAGGGAGGCTGTAGCCTGTCTCGCCAACTGGGATTGTCAGTCATTCTCTCGCTGGCGTGAATTCAAAGAATGTGGGTAAAACAGCAGTGGACAGTCTGAGAAAACTAAATGATGGAGGAGGACGAGGAGGAGGAGGAGGAGAAGAGTGCAGGAAGTAGAAAAGAAGCTGGAAAGCACCTGAAGTGTGAGTCAGGGGAGGAAAAGGAGGAGGGGGGGGGGCTGGTTGCAGCTGCAATAACACTGTCTGGCAGTCCGAGGGGGAGCTGCTAGATGTACAGCTCACTGTGTACACACAGACACATATACATTTAATGTGCAAGCTTGTCCATATGCTTTAAAAACATGTTCTCATCCGCCAAGACTTTCTTGTGTCATACTGTTTGTGTGCACCTTAGAAAACACATTAATCAGCAGCTGCCTGCTCTCACTCAACACAGAAAGGGACGGTACATATATATACACACACACACACACACACACACACACACGTACGTACACACAGGTCAGCTGGTGCAGCCAGCCACAGGCATGGCCACAGCCTCTGATCCACACCCCCACATCTGGCAGCCTGGGGACTGGCCTTGGACTCGGTTCACAGCCTGCGGTGGTCTGCTCCGGGAGTCTGGGTTACCCAAAAGCTTCCCGCCTTGCGTCTTGTCTTGGTGGAAAGTAGCTGGACTCCGTGTTGAGATGGGAAAGCAGTCAGGAGCCTTACCCTGAGGGTCTGATGCTCGCTGGTCTGCAGCCTGAGAGCGACAGAGGACGCAGTGCGCTGTTTGCTTTGGTCGTGGCAGCACTTAAAGAAAAAAATAAACACGCGTATGCATCTTGAGTGTTGTTTGAATCTGAGGTCACGGTGGTAGCAAACACGGCATAGATGTAGACACGTGAGGATGGACAGATCACGGTTCAGAGAAAATATGGAGTTAGCCACTACAGTTACATTTGTTAAGCTTTGGTTTACTGGAAATAGTCCCTCTTCTGTACAGCTGCAAGTTGAATGTGACATGTTTTTAGTAGTGGCCAGTTAACCTTCTGGTGTTGTTTTTACTTGTGCATAAACCTCATATAGTACATGCACCTGTACTTCATACAAATCCATCTTCATGAATAAGATTAAGCAACAAATATCTCACAGCTGTGTACATATCTAACAGCTTTGTGCTTATAATCTGCTGAGGGGGATTTATGTGTGTCTTAATGTGTTTACTGCAAACTCTAGCAGCCCCATTGTTAAGCAGAGAAAGAGGATAAAAAAAGGAGCCGAAAGCAGATGAAATAAAGATGAAAGGGGTTCCAGACGCAGGAGGGAAAACACATTGGGAGGTATGTTTATGAACGCAGCTTTAGATCGCGATCGTGAAAACACAAGCTTGCGGTGAAGGCCTGAGTCGGCGGAAAGCTTCCCCTGCTGTAACACTGAACTCTGCTCCCGCTGCTGCGTTTCTGCGTGCTCAGCAGATGTCTCCCACCGATGACACAGATCTGAGCATCAGTCAGCTATTAAAAAAAATAAGACAAGATTAACTGGTTCAAATGAAGCATTAGCGGCAGCAGAAAAGAGAAATCTACGACAGTCACTATTAAATGGGATCTCTATAGCTCATTGTTGATTGTTAAAAGCTTACTGTATCGCTGGGCAATGTATATCAAATCGATATGAGATATTGTCTTTGAATTTGGACATCGTAATACCAATATCTGGGAGGTGTTGTCTATTCCTGTTTTTAAGGGCTGCATTACAGTAAAGTTGTTTTGTGAACTTACCGGACTGTTGTAACTGTTCTAATATTTACCTTTACCCACTTAGTCGTCATCATCCACATCATTGGTGATTTTTAAAAATGTTAGTTTATTTTCAAATGTAATTGTGAAAATATTTTTGTAAAAATGAGGAAATGAAAGAGCGCTGTGTCAGAGGGAGGAGACAAAAGAAGAAAACCCCAACCAGGTTAGATTCACAGGCTCAGTTACCATAGTAACTGACTCTGAGGTTAAGTTACCTCTCTTTCTGAAACAGGGCAGCCAGAGTTTCCCCTCATCTCATGGTTAATGAACTCCGAGTTTTCACTAAAGCTGCGTTCTGAAACGGGCCCCGGGACACTGTGCCAGGATAAAATTACCCTCGACCCAACAGACAACAATGTTGTCCATGTGAGCTGGCTCGTTAATGATGCTGTCGTTTATAAGCAGTCTGTTTCTCACTGTGGAAAAGTTTTGTAGCCGCTCGGAGGCCAACGCTGACCCCGTAAACAGGCTCCTTATTCAGATTATTTACAGGGGCCATTCAATCATAAGTGGGCTCTTCCTGTGTGCAGTCTCTCTCTCTCTCTCTCTCTCTCTCTCTCTCTCTCTCTCTCTCTCTCTCTCTCTCTCTCTCTCTCCTGTTCTCTGTTTGTGTCCCTCTCCCTTATTGAACAGCTTTTAGTCCTCGAGCGTCTGAGCCCATGAAATGTTCTACGATAATAATGTGGCGACTAGAATTCAGTTCCTCTCATAAAAGGCTAATTGCTCCTCCTGCTACTTCCGTGCGACCCCTTTTACCCCTGTCAGACAATCTCTCACACACACACACACACACACACACACACACACACACACTCATTAAATTGTCACACCAGAAGGCCAAATGGAAACACCTTAAAGATACGTTTGTCGTAGCTGCTGGTGCGGACACCGGAATCTTTGGATTTTTACGCAACACTTTAATCCAGCTAATTCACGATGGAAAGCCATGTCAAAAGAACCTTTAAACATGGATAATTATCCTTTCATTAAGCTCACAAGACCCCATATACCAATAAATAACTTCTTAGATCTCCAGGTCCAAAAACTGCACTGACACTGCTGTAAAATATGCAAAATGACAACCAACATGTTTAGGCTCTGCTTTGGCCATCATGAAGGAAAGTCATTTACTAAAAAAAAAACTTTGTTATGGATGACATGTCACCGTGAAAAGAGATGATTTATTCCAGAGACCTCTGGGGTTAAACATGTCACCGCTGCCATAGTGCAGTAGCTTAAAAACAAGCGGGACTTACAGAGCCACCTTTATGCTACTGGAGCCCAACGAAGGGACTTTTGACACGGCATCATACTTTATACTGAAGGGGAAAGGCTGCATTGGGTGCAAAGACGAGTTTTCCAAGTTAATTTAAAACTTGCATTAAAAGCTATCAATGGGACCTATATGGTTTGGCTGATGGCTCTGAGGGGACTAGAGGGGAGACAACTCCGTTAACGAGCCTTTTTTTCCGGGGGGGGAGGGTGGAACAGACTGAAAGTCAACAGGGAAAATAAATCTGCCGCGAATTTTCACAAACTTCTTGATTTTCTTGTCATTCTTTCTGTCTCAGACAGCTGATATGTTAAAAAATTAAAAATAAAATAATCTCCCAAACAATTTACAGTATTTAAAGCAGCTTGACGCAACATTCACACGTCCAACGAACAAGTGGCAATTTTGGTTTATTTAATTAACGGGAACCACTAGTTTCTGTGTGAATCCCTTGGGTAGACGTGGATGTATGTAATTAAATAGGCAAACATTTTTGACATGCTGGTGGTGATAGATGGAAGATCAGGAGATTGGGGGTGGCAGTAGTTCAGTCTGAGGGTTGGGATGAGAACCGGAGGGACGCTGGTTCAGGTCCCCATACGGTGGTGGACTGGTAGCTGGAGAGGTGCCATTCATGGGCACTGCCAATGTGGACTTGAGGAAGCCACCAAACCCCCAACTGCTCGGGGCCCCTGTCCATCAGCGGCTTCAGCCCTCTCATACTGACATCTCTCCATTAAACCATGTACAGGTACTGAGCATATGTGTATTTCAGGCCTGTGTGTAATGTGTAATAAACGAATGAAAACACTGTAATTTCCCTTGTGGGATTATTAAATGTAAAAAAAAAGTGTTTTCTTTCTTTAGATCTTCCTGGGAACATAAATACCTTTTGTACCCAGTATGATAGGAAAAAAGTGTATTTGCATGAAAGGGAAATCTGATCTGATTCATTTCTCTAAACACTAGCGTGGTAACATTAGCCCTTCTGACAATACTCTGGTGCAATCATTAGCAGCAGTAGATTGTGGGTAATTTTTACAGATTAAATTCCGTCGAATGGCTGTTCTCACGGAACATGTCATTAATTACAGTAATGACACTTTAAAAGGGTTTTTCTTTTATGACTTACCTCGTCATTATGGGAATATTGCTCATCAGTGGTAATAATCGTGGTTAAAAGTCACTTTTTCATAAAAAAAATCCCAGGGAACCCCGCTACATTCCTCCAGGAAACATGAGTGCGAAGGGGTTAGAAAAGTTAACAAATAACGCCATAGCCCACACCTGACAAAAGGAGCTGAAAAGTAGGACCACACAGTTTGCGCCCCGAGAAACTGGGCTACAAGATCTATTAACACAACAAACCGCTGGGTGTAATTTCCCCACAGATGAGCCAGCTTCTCACTGACAGGGAATGTCCTGTGGATGTCAGAAAAAACCTCAGAAATGCTCTGGGACTGTGCTGCAGGTGAGGCCTACGCGGCATCAGTTCGAGACACGAGCCGGGGAGAAAAGTATTCACTTTTAATTAGTGGGGCTTTATTGGATAAAACCAAATGAGCTGTGACTAAAACATTCTGAAACCAAGACTTAAAAATACTCTTCAGCCAAGTCTAGATTCTGCTTCTACAGCTTTTTGCCATCCATCACCTACGACTGGAACATGAATGAAATAATTATACTGACCAAAATTGTAAACACAGTTTTTGCCCCCATTTTTAATGCGCTGAACTCAAAGAGCAAAGACTTTTTCTACGTACACAGAAGGCCTATTTCTTTCAAATATGAACAATTCTGTCTAAATCTCTGCTAGTGAGCGCTTTTCCTTTGCCGAGACAATCCATCCACCTCACAGGTGTGGCATATCAAGATGCTGATTAGACAACATGATTATTGCACAGGTGTTCCTTAGGCTGGCCACAATAAAAGGTCACTCTAAAATGTGCAGTTTTACTGTATTGAGGAATACCAGTCAATAACTGCAGTGCAACACATGTCCTTCCTATAGAGTTGATCAGGTTGTTGATTGTGGCCCGTGGAATGTTGGTCCAATCCTAATCGATGGCTGTGCAAAGTTGCTGGATATTGACAGGAGCTGGAACATGCTGTCGTACACGCCGATCCAGAGCATCCCGAACATGCTCAATGGGTGACATGTCCGGTGAGTATGCTGACCATGCAAGAACAGGGATCAGCTTCTGTGAATGTGTACAGATCCTTGCAACATGTGCAATATCATACTTCAACATGAGGTGATGGTTGAGTGAGTGGCACAACATTGGGCCTCAGAATCTCATCCTGGTATCTCTGTGCATTCAAAATGTCATCAATAAACTGCACCTGCGTTCGTTGTCCATAACATACGCCTGCCCATAACATAACCCCAACAACACCATGGGCCACTTGATCCACATCGTTGACATCAGCAAAGCGTTCACCCACATGATGCCATACACACTGGCTGCCATTGAAAACCGGGATTCATCCGTGAAGACAACACCTCTCCAAAGTGCCAGACGCCATCGTCTGTGAGCATTTGCACTCTCAAGTTGGTTCAATGACAAACTGCAGTTAGGTCGAGACCCCGATGAGGACTCAAAGCATGTAGATGATCTTCCCTGAGACAGTTTCTGACAGTTTGTGCAGAAATTCGTATTGCTATGCAAAGCGATTGTTGCAGCAGCTGTCCGGGTGGCTGAGTCAGACGATCTTAGAGGTGAAGATGCTGGATGTGGTCCTGAACTGGTGTGTTTACACGTGGTCTGCGGTTGTGAGGCTGGTTGGATGTATAGCCAAAATCTCTGAAAAGCTTTGGAGACAGCTTATGGTAGAGGATTGAACATTTAATTCATGGGCAACAGCTCAGGTGGACATTCCTGTAGTCAGCATGTCAATTGCACGCTCCCAAAACTTGCGTCATCTGTGGCATTGTGCTGTGTCATTAAACTGCACATTTTAGACTGGCCTTTTAGCATCTTGATATGCCACATGAGGTAGATGGATTATCTCGTCAAAGGAGGATGCTCACGAACACAGATTTAGACAGATTTGTGAACAATATTTGAGAGAATAGAAAAAGTCTTAGATCATTGCACTTAACTCAGGGCAAAAAACCCAAGTGTTGCATTAATAATTTTATTCAGTGTATTAGCAAACATACATACAGGCGTGTAACAGTCAATTTTTAGTTAATGCATATGGAAACATAAGAAATTCAAAACATAAATGCAAACACAATAAAATAAATATGACCCCTAAATTCCACTAGGCGCATATGCTGCAAATATCCATGCCAGGGAAAAATGCTCAAATTAAAATGCTCTGCTTCTGAAATGTTCCCAAAAACACAACACAGCCAGAAAGGCGCGCTGTGCCGCGGTGGAATCCACCAGTTATGCATTTCTACTGTGTATATAGACATACCTGTTATAAGCCTCAATGCCACACATCCGTCTGTCTTTACACAAGATCATACTCAAAGGTATTGTGGTGTTGTGGCATATATGGACTACAAAACAAAGAATAAGGGACACAAGTTATGCCATGAAGATAAAGGAAAAAGACCTTTTAAACAAGACTCATCTCAAAGCTGACATCAGCGGGCTAACATCGTAGGTTTGAATAGTTTTGCTCTTGATCTTTTTGACCCGTGTTCACTAACTTTTGGTCCCATGTACGTACATTTTATGGATTACTGGCTCATAATGGGCAACATTTCCACTAAACTCAGAAAGGGCGAACAGGCCATTTTGAGCGAACAGAGTATGTGTTGGTGGATACGGATTACTAATACATCTTGAATTTGATGGTGCCAAGCCGTTTAAAAGGCTCTACAGAGACTGTTTATTTCTCCAGCAGTTTATTACGGTGAGACCTACAGGACAGCGTGAGGATTTTGGTATGACTGGATGTTCTCTTGTCTCGGGGTAGGTGGATGGCTCATTTAGTGCAGATACAACGTTCTGATAGTATCACTGAAAAATTGAACAACAGAGTCAGTCTCTCTTCTGTTCTGTTTAATGTGCACTGACCTTTGACCTCATGTTGTTCAAGATATATACCTTAAACACATGGTTTGTATTTTGCTTCAAATGTAGTTGGAGGGGACGTTGTAGCTGTATTTATTTCTCAGAAGCCCTTGGAGAAGTTTCCATTAGAACTATGTACTACACACCAGGATATGTTTTCAGCAAGTTGACTAATGGATGTTTTTGTGTAATACATCATGGGCTATCAGCACTCCTCCAGTTTGCAGATGCCCAGAAGGTATTGTCCCATAGTTCCTAGAAAGGAAAATGTAGATGGAAGAAATATGGGTGAAAATCTCAAACCTGAGGCTCTTATATCAGCTTTATGAGAGCACATAAAAAGCACAATAAAATAAGAAGGAAGAGTAAGGCAAAACAACTTTGATTTGATATTTTTCCTACATAATATGCAAGTTTTTTGCATTAATTAAATTAATTAATTAATTTATTAAAGATACATTTTATATACTGTGTGTATGTATATAAATATATATATATATATATATGTGTTTACAGTATATGTATGTATATGTATATATTCTGTATATGTGTTTACAGTATATGTATGTATATGTATATATTCTGTATATGTGTTTACAGTATATGTATGTATATGTATATATTCTGTATATGTATAAACAGTGTGTCTGTGTGTGTGTGTGTGTGTGTGTGTGTGTGTGTGTGTGTGTGTGTGTGTATATATATATATATATATGTATATATATATATATATATATATATATATATATATATATATATATATATATATACACACTGTATATGTGTGTGTGTGTGTGTGTGTGTGTGTGTGTGTGTGTGTGTGTATGAATGGCAGTTAATGGGTTGAACCCCTGTAAAAGCCCTTTGAGGACATAGTTGAGGACATGTTGCATTAATTATGAAATGAAAAGACTCCTGCATACTGTCCTCTTCACCCGTGGTCATTTATTTTCAACGTTTCGGAACACAGACCTTTTATCAAAGTCGCTAATAAATGACTGCAAGTGAAGAGGACAGTTGGGGACCCCAAATTACCCTTTCCCTAGCCACATCAAAAAGCTCCTCATAATACAATTATGAACCTGAAAATGAGCATAATATGAGCACTTTAATGCCACCTAAAAGCGTGTATAAGTCCTTGCTAACTTTTACATTTCACAACAACCAAAAGGTAACCCTGGGTTAAGCTCTCTGTTGTCTTTTCAGTTTGTACCCATTTAATTGGACATAAAGTGAAACCTTAAAAGGCCCTGACACCTCAGGATTTTCCACGTCATCTTGGTATTTTCAACACCGGCTTTGAGCTGGGTGTTTCAAAGTCATGTGCCAAGAGTGAGATCATCCTGCAGTAACTGCGCTTACAGCAGTGGGACAAACTTATTACATATGTGGGCCTCAAGATTAATGCTGTGTCCACAGTGTGTGGGCGTCCCAGGAGATATGCAAAAGCATGGTCGATATTCTTCACCCACTAGGTGTCACATTCACATGCGACTCATGCATACGATTCACAACTACTGTATAATATTACTGTATAATTATGTTAAAAGGAGGCTAACCAAGATGGAAGTTTATTTAGGTATGGAATTATGTGGACACAATGTACACAGGATTTTGATGAAGTGTCCATTTTTTAAAGAGGCCTCGCTAAGGTATTTCTTTGTGACATGTGACAGCAGACCGTGTCCAATCACTCTGCTTTGTTCCTATTGGGGGCTTCCAGCTGTTAATAGCACCCATCCCTGCCAACAAACGACTTTGAAAAGAAAACCGCGTCACACGGCCAGGATGCTGTCTGGCCCGGCTCCAGCCCAACGGGAAAGATCAAATGTCACCGTCAGGGTTAATGTTAAGATCAGACACTGGGCAGTTTGAATGCTTAGGGTTAAGTCAACGTTTTGGGATGATTTAACCCAGACCTTGCTTTGCACCGGTCTATTTCAGCTGCATAAATTATGTTTTAGCTTAAACATTGGAGGCTATATTGCTTCATGAAAGATGTAACTATATAAAAAAGAATATAAAGAAGCAAAGAAAATGTGGAATCTTTTGCATCTAGAGGCATAAGAAAGCAGTTGGAAAGCTGACAGTCTGAGAGAACAACAAAGGGGTGTAACAAAACCTTTTTTATTTTTATTATTTTTAAATCATTAATTGCTTCCTCTGTGCATTCGAAGCCACTCAGCCGTCAGGGTCTAATGGGATAAACATCTTCTGTTTTACGCACCTTCTGGTTTTGGCTTTGTCCTGTGGGAGGCTGCCCATTAGACCAGATTAGATTACACACACTCATACACACATGCGCTCACACTTGCAAACTTTAGTTATTAGTTTCTGCAGTATCATTTTCAGTTCTTTAGAGTGGTTCTGGACACTTGTCCAAGGGAAAGTGAAAAATTATTAGGTACAAAACACGACCCCATATTTTAATTCTGCAGTATGTGGAGGAAATCTGAGAAGTGCCATTTACAGTACTGTTTTAAGATAGTACGAATATGTGACGTTGCATACGTTTGCATACGGATGAACAACAGAGAAGTGGATTATGTTAAAAATTGAATTCCATTGCAACCGCTATGAATCCAACTGAACCATCAAATAGAGAACTAGCATGAGAATGCTTATGGTTGCCAAATCTAAATAGTCCTTAACTTTTGCTGTTTTAATCTTAAAACACATTTGTTAATGTTTTCTGCATTGGATTTGCATAAAAATAGTGAGAATATCTAAGTCCCAGGAATATTATAGGGGCAAAGCTATAAAACTGTGGTGGATGCGTTGTTGAAATGCCATTTTGTTACAACTACACAATGTGTTTACGATGAAATAGTCTCTTTTATAGTTCTTTTAAATTGTTTTTTTTGCGTTTCTGCACACTAACAAAAGAGACAAAGATTAAGGTATGAATGCAATGGGATGCACAGTTCCAGTACTCCCATTTGTTCAAATGCACACATTCCCATGAGTAATGTACGACGCACACCTCACACAATAACACCCATTGTACAAATTGCCTCGTTTTCACTCGCCACTTCCTTCACGTCCAACAGCTTCGCTTTCTGTTAACAGGGAACAATCAATCAAGGCCATTTCCTGTGCAGAGTGGACGTCCTGTCTCACAGGATGTGGCTTAAGAGGGTCATGGGCACCAGAGACTCAGTGGGCAGAGCCCCCCAGCCCCCAGTCCTCCATGTCAGGAAATCTCTACATACCTACTAAATATTACACTGTATGTAAGTGTGTTCTGCTACCCCGCTAACTCCCAGTGATACCAGGGTGAGAGAATGGAAACACCGTATTAGCGTGTGTCGGTGCTGGTGGCGCCTTTAGCATGTACGTGACAGAAAGCAGCATAAGGTTGTGTACTGCCTGTGTCGACCTCATTTTGACACACACATGCACTAACTAAACAGAAGCTAACTGTTGATAACAGAAGCTTCTCTGCTTTCGGAGAACCTCATAGATGTTGCATTCCTCAGCAGCCAGAGGAACGGAGGATTCCACAGGAGTCCCCCTGTAAACAGGTTGGCAAAATCAGCAGAAATTGGTCATCAGGCGAGCCTGCACCGCACCAAATTTTAAATGCATTTGAGTCCATGTAAACCTCGCTGAAATGGTAATGATTGGAGGAATCTGTCTCGCTAGTAAAGAAAAGAAGCCGGAGCTTTCACACGTCAGGAGGATGTCTGCCTTGTATACAGGAGAAGGGAGTGAGGCTCTTAAAGTCCCAGTTAAAACCTGTTGAAGACTGAGTCCATATTAACATCAAAGAACTAGGATAACTTTCCTCTCACGATAAACCTTCATATATTCACTTTTACTCTTTTATTTTTTTTTTTAAGGACATCTGCTTAAACAAATGGTTAAGGTCAGGCCGTGGAAACTTATGCAATCGGGAGTGAATTCACACCCCTTTGGAAATAATTTACAACGTTTCAGGGAAGGCAAAGGACGAGCTGGTTCTGGGAGGAAAAAGTGAAGGTGCTAACAGTGGGGCGATTCACGTAAAGCCAAATAGGTGGTTTTTATTGTTGATTTGTGTAGCTTTGAATGCGGTTTGGCTCGGTTCGTAGATGCCATCTGTGTCCCAGGTTAAGTTTATAACTGTCAGTGGAATTTAAATGGAATTACCCTGATGAACTTCAACCGTCTTTTTCCCTGCAGACCTGCAAATAAAATAAAACCCCTGCAGTAAAACGTTTCACAGAACTGACATTTTGGATATCCTTACAACAAAATGTAAATCTGCTATAATCATAAATAGTTGGTGTGCCTTTAGAGTCAGATCAACCTGCTAGGGGGCGCCAGGACAGAAGTATTTTATAGGCACTCGATCATCATGTGAGACTTGGATCTCGTCCCCCAAATAAATCTACTGGCATTAACCTCCCTACTCACCATAATCTTCTGACAGATTGCCTTTATAGGCAGGTTTTTTTTTTCTTTTTTTTTTTGGTACTTTATAATTATTATAAAAATATTGAAAATGGACACACAAAAATATTGAGGTTTGATAGCCAGCTGTAGAAATAGTGACAGTATTAAAACTAGATTTTAAGATCCTCTACAAGACAAATGTTCCATGTGTCTCTCTGTAGTTTGTGTATTTGAAGCTAATTGTGTGTGTGTGTGTGTGTGTGTGTGTGTGTGTGTGCGTGTGCGGTGTGTGTGTTCCAGTGTTTTAGGAATTATGTTGGCATTAGTCTTGCTTACTGGATGCACAGAGCTGGACTAATGCCTGACATCCAGCTTATCTTATGTGTTCTCAGGCGTTCTCTTCCCCTTTGCTCTATCTCCGCAATCTACTTTGCAAGGGCGCCATCACTTCTCATGGAATTTGGCACCCCCCAAGACAATTGTGATTGGTTTAAAGACATTCAAACAAACCAGGGAGGTTTTTCCCTCCTATCCCAGAATAAGCGGAGTAGCCTGTGCATATTCATGATTTATGTACAGAGCCAACATTCAAAGGTCATGCAGGAAGTAGTACCTTAGTCACTGTTTATTTGTCTTAACCCTGACCTTTTTTTAACCTTAGCTATACCGTAGTTGCCATGTACAGGCATTGAAAAAATAATTTGTTAAATGTTAATCCGTGGTTTCACAAAATCATGCAACATTGACATTGTCTGACGATAAGGTTAGAAAAAATGCATGTTATGTGCTTCAACTGTGTATATTCACAAACAAATCCCCTGACACTCAGGGGCCCCGAGACATGGATTACCAACGAGGTGATGCTTCCTCCAACTTTATTTAGACATCTCTTCCACACTGCACCATTTTCACAGCACTGACATAAATAAAGACAACAGCAATGCATGCCACTTCAAACTCAACTCAATCTAAACTGCACCAACATTATTCTGCCAGACAAACTCAGTACGCACAACATGTTTGAGTTGATTATTCAAACAACGGGATGTGTAGCTTGCATTTTTCGGCAGAGTGGGTGCTGCTAATGAAGACGCTGACAGTCAGTCCTACGCAGGCGAGTGAGTCAGCCATGTGCTGATTAAGGGATCCGTTAGCAGAGGAGCCATCAATCAAACGCAGGATCACTCCTACTCTCACTCCACAGGCCACAGCTGTTATGTCGTGTTTATCCAGCTGCTGGCTCTATGCCTCAGACAGAGACCCCTGCTCCTGTCCTGGCTATCTTAACGAAGGTGCACAAAGAAACAAGGCTTGACATTCAATACATACACTGTTACATTGCCAATTTGAGTTCAGTTTATAGTCATATGTTTAAAAGATTACAGCTCAAAAATCGATGTCACAACCCTGTCTCCACTCCAGACATACAAAATAAACATTACGTGCATATGGTGTATGTAAAACAATAAGCTTTTGAGATGTTTCTATGCTCCACTGCCAGCAAGGAAAAAACATACAGTTTGTGGTGTTATGGGAAAGTTTGGAAGAGTAAGGTTGGAATCTCAAGTCACCCACGTAGATGGGGATTTGCAGCTCAACACTCTGCAGAAGAGACATATGGCTTAGTGGTTTGAAGCCGAGATATGTCGAAAGCTATGGAGGCTGAAATAAAGAGGAATGAAAACAGTATAGATGACAGAAATGGAGAAAAGAGATGAAATGATTTTTATTTAGTTGGCTTTTATTTGACAAGGCTAGTGCAGCTGCGAGTAAACACATTGCTAAATGAGACAAAGTTGTAAATTACAGAAAAATACGGAGGAAATACTGCGCTAAGAGTTGAGGATAAATGAGCCAAAGAGCTGGGAGAGACGAGGACTTCTCAATGTGCATGTCCACCGGGGGGCCAGCCGGAGTTAAGTAAGACAGCAGCTGCAGTAGGCAGGATATAAAACCAGCTACTCCCATGGAATCCCCCAAACTCCTCCAACTAACACCGCAGTTAGCTCTCAGCTCACTCCTGGACTCCCGGGAGTTCATCACACTGGGCGAGGAATGTAAGAAGTGTAATTGAAGCCACTTTAAACTCCAGAACAAAATCCTTCCGCTGATTAATACAAGGGTTGTCAATCAGACAATGAAGGTTTATAAATTAGAGAGACGCCAGAGGAAGCTGGAAAGCTGGTCACACCCAAAACACAATGTATACACAGTAACCCCTGTCTCCTTCAAGTTTCATTCATATACTAGTATGCCGTGTTAGCATATGTATTTTACATGAAACATAATCTAACCAATTTTTTTAAAGTGATTTTTGACCTGAAAGCTGACGACACATGGGACGCAGGTCGTGAAGCCTGCATCATGTTGCATCAGCTGTGTGCAAGTTCAGATGTAGATCAATTTAAATAAAGTGTGTGGTAGGTGTATTAGGTAGCCGCTGTGTGCTGTAAAGTAAAGCAGTAGGCCGCGTGTCGGAACCAAACCTGCAGCCGCTTCGGCAAAGACTGAGCCTCAGTAAATGGACGCACGTCCTACCAGGTGAGCTCCCCAGGCGCCCCTTACCGGCACTTCTGAAGCTCATTAAATGCCAAGCACATACTATTGCGTACAAAAAACAAAATTATAAGTGGATATGACAAATAGTGGGTTTTTTAAGCGTTGGACGGTTTCTTGGCCTGAAGCACTCATTGCCACTGGTTGCCCGGCAACCTCCACACAACTTCTGTTTTTGTCCAATTTTAACTGGATTTTGAGACTCTTCGAGGCATACCTACACACCATGGAGCAAACAGCTTTACACCAAAAGCACTGTCAGCGACTTCTCCTTTTAAACCCTTTGTTGTGTCTTTAGACTCCCCCAACTGTGAAAAGCCATTCCCTGGAGCAAGCAGACGGACTGATGAGAGCTATTCTTAAATCCCACGCCACCCTGAACACACACACGGACACGAAAACACACATTTTTGTACTTGAAGACACATTTTCCCAGCCTTCAATTTGGAACACAGGAGTAGCTTGACATCACTCATGTTAAACATTGAGACAGACCACTCATCCCGCAGGATTAGTTTGGTGTTTCCCACTCTCTCACTCTCACACACACACACACAGCAGACATCGCCTGGTGCCAGCCATGGCCACAGTTCCTAAACTTTATGTCTGTGTGTAGATGTGGCTGTCGACCTCTTTGTACGTGGGGTACATTTTTATGTATACGTGATTTTCTCATCAGGGAGAAGGTCAGTGAGGCCACCTGTAAGTGGAAATGTTGAGTGAGTCACAGCAGCATTTAGCAATAACACCGAAAATACCTGGTTGGGTATGGAAAAGTACAAAAAACTAGCAACTTGTGATTATCACTGTTTACATCTCTGCTGACTTTTTGTTGTCAACTCTCCCAAATTATAGTTTTTTTTTACTTGAAAATGTTAAAAGTTAAATGAAGACCAAGACAACTAAGCAAATCCATCCACCGAGAAGAACAGGCGATGCCATTAACAGCTCCGGAAAAACTAAATTAATATTTTTATTTTCATCTTTTTTACATTTTGGTAATTGATTTGCTAGCCTAGTTTTTTCTAAGTTCGTGAATAACCTTAAAGATTTACATGGAATCTATTTCTTCGTAAAGTAGTTCCAAAGAAATTTTTTACAGTACTCAAAGCTGAAATATCGGTATATCTCAAAACATCTGGCTCGATACCACGGTAGGTGGTGAGAAAATGTTTTTTGTATTTCAGCAGCTGACCCTTTATTGCTATCGACCTGTTGATTATACAACTAAATTGGAGTCAGAAATGTTGGCAGAAAATATTTTATCTTAATTTTCTGCATTCTTTTCCGTGTATCTCACGCTTAGATTACGCATTTATCCTCTCCCACTGACTGATTCTCTGTAATCAACCAGTATGATGACACAACCAGTAGGTGCACATGTTTTCTTTCACAATTGTAATCAATTCCTCCAGTCTTCCAGTCTTCTCCAACTTTTCTTCTAAAAACGTTATTAGGGACTTTTCCTCCCTCCGTCACTTTGTTTTTTGTCTTTTTCTTTGTCTGTCATGTCTGGAGAACAGATTAGAGGCACACAGTCCAACCAATAAAGAGCTCACACGTGTGTGTGCCTTTCTTTTCCTTTCCTTTCCATCACTCAACGCAAACGTCTAACCTACCTCGTGTAGTGACTTCTCTTTGGGGGAGAAATACAGTTTCTGGCTGCAACCTTTCACTGGCAGTGTGTCAACTGAGCTCACTGCTCACTGGCTGTCTGTCTGGCTCTGCATTTTCGTTTTTGGTCGGGACCAGATCAGCTTGGACGTCAAATCGAGAGATGTAGATTGCAATTGTTTGTGTCATAAGACATATAAACTGACGTAATTTTAACCAGGATGTAACTATGTTTCTCATTCCCTTTGGGGCTTGTTTATTAGAAAAGATCTATGGAAGTTCATGTTTGGATTGGATGTACTTTTGGGAATTTAAAATCTGTGTCCGCCCCTAAACATGAAAGGCTTAATCAAAGGTGCTGACTGTGTGTGTGTGGGTGTGTGTGTGTGTGTGTGTCAGGACAAATAATAGGGCTTTGCTGACAGACAGGGAGGAATCTCTGTCACTACCTAAATAGGTATGAGGAGGATAGAAACTAATCACACCCACACATACATTAAAATAACATGTATACCTATACTAAATATGCGTTAAACACAGAAAGAAAGGTGTGCATGTGAAACTCAAACCAGATAATTTGGGGTTGCAAAATCTAAAATATTGGTTACATGCAAAAAAGGCAGAATGAATGGCAGAATGCATGAAATGACGTGTTTGACGCTTAAAATTTCAATTTTGTCTCCAGTTTTTCAAATGATGTCAACCCTCCCAAAGTTGAACCCAACGTTACGCCATTGCTGGCTATTATTTTCTCTTCCAAATAAGTATCATGAAATTGTTTTTTGACAACTTGTTGACTCACTCTGTCCCCTAAACTCAGCAATGATTAGTTAGTAAAATGCTGTCATAACTGATGGGAATGATGGCCAAAAAAACGACCCACATGCCCCAACTGTAGGAGACTTGAAGCAGGACCTCCTGGGAAATATCAACTTTACTGTTATCTTTGTGTGCCTTTCCTTGGAGACATGGAAAATAGTGCCAGCGTACACACACATCCACACATCTTCCATTCTAAACACTTGTGAAGTTGTGAAGTCTCTCCAGTGCCAGCACCATCTAACCTCTCACCCTCAGCAGTCTGGAAGGACACTCCCTGCTTGATTAGATTTCCTGCTGCACATGAATATGGCTTTGGAAAAGTGCAGGTCAAAAGGATAGAGGTAAAGGTACAGAGGGAGAGAGAAAGGGGAAGTAAGGAGAAAGAGGGTGGAGGAGAGTTTTAGAAAAGAGTGTGAGCGCACACAAAGCAGGGCGTGTGCAAGGCAGCAGCTTCGCCCTCTTACACTCGAAGAAGTTGAAGAATATGGGTCACAAAAACACATTCCAACGTTTGAACATTCCTGCGATCTCTGTGAAAGCAGAGGAGAGGAAATTAAGTGCACTTCACTTAAAATGCATGGAAAAGGAGGGAGAGGAGGAGGAAGACAGGCAGACAAACTGAAAATGAGTGGGACAGTAAATAATTAAAGGGAATTTGGAACATCATTTTGAGCAGTATTTTACACTCCAGCAGATACTGTAATCTTTAGATAAATTATACCTGACTCCCAAGGAACCTGGGGCAGCAGTGATGTGGACTCCTGCAGTATTTAAAGCAGCTCACTCTGATTTACAGTGTATCACTTCAGAGCATCCGCAGACGGTGGGTTTTATTCCATGCAGATTGCATATCATCTTTGTTTCTCCCTGTTAGCATGCAACAGCATGTAGGGAATTCTCATTTTTTCCATCAGCCTTCCTGGAAAAACACATATATATGCACTACTGTATATATGATCTATTTATATGACGTAATTCACAACCCAGTGTTTTTTTTTTCGCTCTCTTTCAGCTGCAAACATCTCATGTCCCCACTTAAACTTGTACTCACACTATATAAAACCTTCAGTGTAAATTACAGTTATCTTATCTTACCACTACGGGGTATTTTCATGGATGCATTCTAGAAACCTGTCTTTTCTAAAGCTTAAAGTTGCTTTAGTGGTGTTGTATGACATTTCTCTTGGCCGTATAGTTGCAATGCGTTGCTATGCATCATGCTCGACAAGACTTTGTCATGCCTTCATCCACAAATGGATTCGGAGACGTTAAAAAGTGTGCGAGACACTTAGTTGGTGTTCGTCAAAGAGCTGATAAAGACGTGTTCAAGAGCGCACACACACACACACAGCCGGTGGCGTTGTCACACCATGTTGCTTCTTTGGTTTTGTACTGCATGTAATGAGATAGAGATAACATGCCCGGGTGTGTTTTTGTACTCCCGTATGGCACCTCCTGACACAGAGATTGTCTGTGTGTGTGTGTGTGTGTGTGTGTGAGAGACATAACAGCTCCTGCTCTTTGACACAAATCAGTGCTGTGCTGTCATTCAGAGATCAGTTACTCAGCACAACAAGGCCAAAGCATGACACTGAGTAAAGCTGGAAGTCACAACAGCTGACACCAGATTATCAATAAACCCATTTGACTGGAGACAGGATGCTGGTGTGTATTCGCCTCTTGACATTTTTATTTAGAAAAATCCGCTACGGCCATAGACCAATCAGAAGGGACACACTTATTTGAGTTCATTTCTGTATTTGCTTTTCTGACGGACCCCTTAACTGTGATTTAGAGTCTGTTTTCAACTGCGTTTTTGGCTGTAATCTTTCTTGTACATGCACACCAATGTGTCCAGATTTATTAAATACATAGCTTTTTGTTAATTGTGGTGTTATGTTCACAAGGCTGGCCACTCCCCCGGGCACTGACCTACTTCTCTAAAAGCTTGCTGCCTTTTTTAGGCCGCTCATAATGATTTATCTGTGACAAGTGTGTGCGAGTGTGTCAGTCTGTCACTGTGTCAGTGTGTCAGAGGCTGTATTTACAGGGACGGGTGACACAGTTTGCCAATGTTGTTCCCAACTTCCTGTCATCAATCTGTGTCAGACACGCACGCACACACACTCAGTGTGTGTTGATAGATGCAACAAAGAGAGCTCCCCCGGTTCAAGCACTTCAAGTGGCCACGGTCTACTGTACTGTTACTCTGCCAGACAGGGCTCGGCCTTTGACCCCGAGGTCACTGACCGTGAGCTCCAGACACACAGCAACAGGAAATGCTCTTTTTTTCTTTCCACTAAATCAGGCCAACAGGCGCTGATCCTGCACGCTCTTTTACACATAGAGTGACCACGGCACGACATCAGTACAGAGGCAGACAGGCAGTGGTGGAGTACAACTAAATACATTTACCCAAGTACTGTTCTTAAGTTCAAATTTGAGGTACTTTATTTGGGTCCTTTCTTTTCTACTGCACTACATTTCAGAAATATATATACAATACAAAATATTGTACTGTATATTAATCCGACAGCTAGTTACTTATGTTATTTTGCCCCCAAAAAAACATGTAGCTTATAAAATACAAGGTTTTATTATAAATTAAACTACCCAGCAATACATTGGTCTACACTCCAGCTGAAATGATTGGCTGATTAAACACGTGACGTTTTGATGGTTTCCAGTTTCCAAAATGAGGATTTCCCGTAGTAAGTACTTTTACTTTTAACACTTTCGGTACATTTTCCTGATAATACTTAAAAACTTTTACTTAAGCAACATTTTCAGTGTAGGATTTTTCCTTTTAACAAAGTATTTTTTACAGTGTGGTATTAGTACTTTGACTTAAGTAAAAGATCTGAATACTTTTTCCATCACTGGCCACAGGAAAACACTTACTCCTTCGCCAGAAGGAAAGGGGCCGTACAGCGTAGGTATCTGATTATCATTGTCTGTATCACATTTTAGCTCTTTGAAAATGCAAAGAATGCTTGAATAAATACCAATCTCACGGAACCCTGCCACACATGACATGCCCAAATCGACTTTTGACCTGCAAGTCCAATAACTTTCTTTGATGTTAAAAAGCCAAGTCCATAAGTGGACGCAAAACAAGCAGTCAGAGTCAAGGGTTAACACTGATAGACAGGCAGCCAGTGAGCAGATAGCGAGAGTAAGCACTCTAAAATATAGGCCTATAAAAAATTTCAAGGAATTGAAGAAGAATGTTTAAGCATTACAGCTTGGTGCAATCGTCCAAGAAGGAATTCAAGCAAGTGTGTTTAACTAAGTCTGCCATTCGTCATGGGGGTATTAGCGGGTTGGGAACACGATCCTGGAAGCTGAGGAGCATCAGAAGCCATTAATGGGAGGTGAGGAAAAACAGAGTGCAAACCTCTGGACTATATCACAGTGAGTCCAGGGTTGGGGAAGCAAAGGGAGGAGAGGAGTGAGATGTTTTGCTGAGGGTTAAAGGTGATGGCTCCCCCATATGCTGTGCAGGAGAGGACATATCTGACATTTAAAAGATGCGTTGGCAGGTCAAATGGAATTGTGAAAGGCATTCAGACCAGAGTGCAGTTTGGCTACTGCTGGAGAAGGAATTCAGTAATATTTTGGAACCACCCATCTGGCAGAGCAAGCCTTGCACAAGCGTTCCAAGTCATTGACACAATTTAAATTACTCAGCTATTAAGCGTGTGTCCATGAAATGGAATGCTATCCCAGAGAAACACATTTAAAAGGCACCCAATGTAAGAATAAGAAAAACACCACATTTTGGCGGATCTCTGAGGACTGCTGAGTGTTAAACTGCGAAGTGCAAAGTTCATTCTTGAAGCGAGGCGGAACCGGCGCTCGCGGTGAAGTCACGGTTGCTTCCAGAATGAGGTCATGTGAACAGCTGCAGGCCGCTGACCTCGTCCTCTGGCCCTCAACGCCGCAGCAGTGCTTACTCAATCCCAACGATGAGAACGACGGTTTGGCACCAGCAGCTGACATTGCCACACGTGAATGCAGTGGGGTTTGTGTGTGTGTGTGTGTGTGTGTGTGTGTGTGTGTTTGTTTGTGTGTTATTAAGCAAGTGTGCTGTTGACGGGAAATTGCACACACACAATGAAAAAAAGGAGGTTATTCTGGGTAAAAGCGATGTGAATCACCTTTAGTTGACCACAAAGTATCAAAGTCACTTAACCACCGTTCATCGCTCTCTTCAAACACGACCAAAGAAACCGACCTGACTCATCGCACAACCATGAAAGACGGAGAGCTTCGCTCTGTTGTTCTCTTTCCAGCATCCTGCTTTTTAACCCTGTGTGCCCTCCCTGAAAACTCCTTTGTCAGCACTTTGAAACACACACACACACACACACACACACAGAGATTGTCTCCAGATGTTTAATTGGAGAGTGACATAAATAGGGTAGCAATGGCAAAGGGGAGAGTCATGAAGTCAACCTGAATCAGATTAGAGTCTCATTAAAGGGCCTGTCTGTACAGTTTGAAGATTACTCACACACACGTTGAGTCCTACATTTTACATACAATCTGTGTTGTCTGAGGTAATCTAATCCTGGAAATAGTCCAGGAGAAGCATCCTGTCCTTGCAAATGTTGTTGGTGGTGTTGTTGAATCTTGCTAAATCCTAATTGGTGCTCAGAGGTAGACCAACGTGATGTCATGTTTACCCAAGGGAGTCCCGGTGAGACAAGAACGGCACACTCACAACTCTCTCAGGTTAAATAACCGCAACTGTTCTAACTTTGGCAGAACTGGATTTTACAATAATTTGAGAAACATGAGAACATTTTAGGGCTTTTAAACCTGTAGGCAGCTACTTCTTCATACTGTGTTTGCAAACACAGCCTGTGGGGAGATGTTGAAGATCTTGCAGGGGTCAATGTGAGGGGTTATCTCTGCAAGCAGCCGGCTAACGTCACAGGGAGGTTCTCACAGATCGTATTTCGACGGGAGACAATGAACTCGACCCAGCGCCCCCCCAGACTAACAGACTAACAGACTAACATGTCTGTCCATGTCAGACTCCCTCCTATTAAATGTGAATACAAATCGTTGCTGCTTTTAAAGGCCTCCTCCCACAGACCTCATCCCCCCCCATTGAATTTTCTATGAAAACAATCTGCCAGACAAAACCTCAGTGGATGTCGGACTGAACTGTGAGTCTACCGATGATCAGCTGGCCAGGAAACATTTAGTACACCGAATCTATCTGTAGCGCAAGGCTGAAAGTGACATGATACTATACTTGGCTATACATGTCTTAACTAGCTTTCCAATGGCTTGTATCACAAATTATATAGAAATGGCATTTTAAAGACCCTGCCCTTAATGTTTTAGTCTTATACATTTTAGCTAAACTCTCACAAATAATAGGATAACTTGTCTGATGTAAATAGAGATTTTCAGCAGCTTATGGTTTGCTTAAATTAGGAGATGTCATAAAAAAGTTATTTCAGAGTAAATGTAATGCTTTGAAAAGGCCCAAATCACCTCACAGCCCAGCACTTTTCCAGGGGACATGATTTTCATCTAAGTAGATTGATAGCTGCAGAAAAGAATGCATGAGATGTCAAGTTAATGGACCCAAACAAGGGGAAGTACTGCACATCCTTACTACAACACAACTGTTGTAAAATGCTCTAGCCGTGTTTTCTTCTTGGCTCACTTCTGACTGCTGGTTTTTATGCTCAACGCAACACATCATGCCATGCTTTTAAATGTGGGTCATGTTGGTGAAAAACTAGTCTAGATCCTTCGAGTTCCACTTCCAGGACGGCTCCAGTGCCGCAGGAAATTCCGCCGGATCCATGTATTTTGTGTTTTCTTCTGCTTTCTATGTATTGGAATTTTAAATTTGGTGGATTTATACGGACTAATGTTGACTTCTACTCAGAAGATAGACTGTCCAATCTGAGTTTTCTCTCACAAGACTATATTGCAGCGGCCTTCAGCAACGTCCGTGACTATTCTGAGTGGTTGAAGAGATGCCAATAAACCAGAGCATGTTTTCCTCCCATCCCCAAATGCTATGTGGGGTAGCCAGACCCTCCTTCTGAGTGCTTTGGAAGAGGGTCTGGCCAAGCGAGACTAATGAAAAACAGACAAGAGAACTGACAGTATGAAGAAATGATGGATGGATGAGATGAAGGAGACACAGTGGGTAACGAGAGCAGGGGTTTTTCTGACAGGCAGAGGGATGGAAAGAAAGTCCGAAGTGGAGGACGGATAAAGATAGAACTCTTGCTTTGTCCCTGGCTTGGCTAGACAAACAGAGTGAGCAAGATGAGAGGACAGACAGACGGCCAGCTGAATGTCATCTGGAAAACATTCAGTTCCTCCTCGACAGATGTGGTGTCTGGTTTGGAAAGAGGAGAAGAGAGTAGGCGATAGGAAAAAGAAAGGTGAGATGAGAGGAGGAAGAAAGGAGAGAACAGGCCATTATCAAATATCCCTGTATGTTTCACCTTTATCCTCCCTGGATAAGAATGAAAAGCATTACTGTGACCATCATGGCCTCTTAAAGTGAGATTAGCTCTGGTGGCGTTGTACAGCACAGACCCCTTGTTGATCCTTCGTTTATTGACAACAGGACAGCGGTGGTAAAGGTTTATTAGTGGTATGGCTGTGTATATCAACTACATACACATACAGGACATGATATATGTACTGTAAATAGGATTGTATTATTCCTGAGTAGGACAAAGCTGCAAGAAGCAGAACTTCAATTGTAACCGTGGTTAGTTAAATATACCTCCTTTAAAACTGTTTGTCTGTTGTTGTGTGTGTTATTTGGGGAAAATTGTGCAGGTGTAATTCCACAATTGGACAGGTAAAGCTCAGCAGTCCCCTCATGGGATCTAGGATTAAAGTCAATCCTTGGATTCCTTTTTGATATTTTGTCTTAAGGTGACAGGTACGAGGGGGGTTACACTGTTATTCTTGTGTTTCATCTGTTTTTGTGTAAAGCACTTTGAATTGCCCTGTTGCTGAATGTGCTATACAAGTTAAGCTGCCTTGCCTTGCCTCACACAATCAGCAATCACTGTCATTATCAGCAAATCTGCTGATTATTTAGAAGATTCTGTTTCAAGGGGGAACTTAATGAGTTCCGAGCCAGTGGGCATAAGTGACAGTGCCGGTTATAGTCTAAAAGGAAATGTTTGACATTTTGGGAAATACGCGTATTCGCTTTCATGCTGGGAATTGGATGAAAAGCTTGATACCACTCTCAATCTAACTCTAAATATGAAGCTACAGCCAGCGTTTGGTTAGCTCAGCTCAGCAGAAAGACCGGGGAAATGATTGTCGTTTTTGCACTCTGTGTTTTATGATGGCTCAAACATTACGGGATACTCCGTGTTCACTGATGAGCTTCAGAGGTGGTATTAGACTGATTCTGGATCTTATTTTGACGACCCAGTGCTAGCTGTTCCAACCTGTTTAGTCTTTTTGCGAAGCTAAACTAACCAGCTGCAGCTCCAGGAAAGCAAATACCTGAAATCATATTTCCTGTGTTAGGTGGAACTACTCTTTGTAACGCATTGTACATGTTTGGAAATGTTACTTCTGGTTGTGTATGGTCAGGATGATGAGGCTCATCTGATGATGAAGAGCGGAAATTGATGTAAATCAGAGGTCTATCATGGGAATGTTGTTTAGCATTTGATTTTTATGGATGAATTTATATGTTTTAAAAAGTAGTAGTCAGTAGTCTCTACCTCTGTATCTGTCTCTATGCTACAGTGCAGTGGGTTGCATGCTTGTGAGTACTGAAAACCAGTCCTTTCCACCTTCCACCTGTTCCTAATTACATTGCTCACACCATCTTACATCATTACTCTGATGACCAAACTCTGTGACCGATCAGTAACCATTAAACAGTACCGATGACTGACACCTCCATGACAACCATCATCATCACTGGCATCTATCTGGAGAGGCGTTCTTTTCATATTTAGGACAGTCCACTGGACTAGGGTACATCCTGCACGGCATATTTTTCACAGACTTCCCAGAAGACAAAACCAGAACCACATGGCTGCATTTTTCTTAGAAAAAAACCTGTGGAAGGCTGATTCCAAGAAATCATCTATATTTTTCACAGTCATGTGCACTGTGGGTTGAGCTCAAATATACCTGTAAATGTCATATAGGTGTAATGCAGCATTTGTTGACACAACATACAGTATAATTAGGTAAAACGTCAGTTTGAGAGTGATCCATTGGTGGTTTTAACTGATGAAGTCATTTAAATTGCTGTAACGTCCTCATTTCTCATGCATGAGCCCTCCTTATTCATTCAACATACTAACATTGAATGGCATGTGAATGCTTTGACTGAAAGATCAACATCTCCAAGTTTTCCTAATTTACCACATATTTTAAAGCATATAAGTTTCTTTAGCTTCCAAAGGTTGAAGTAAAACATAAGAAATTAGTTTGATAATTTCTGTAGTTGCAGCTGAGGGAGTTGTTATGCATGAGGCGTGACATCCAGCAGTGTTATTGCTAACAAATTGAAAGATGGAGAGCTTTCATGGCTGTACTTACAGACCCAACGCAGATCAAACACATGTGGGTGTGTTGGTATTGGCCCAGTTTGTGTGTGAAAGAGGAAGCTGCTCCTGTCACCAGGGAGAGGAGCAATGTGCACAGTATATTTCTGTGTGTGTGTGTGTGTGTGTGTGTATGCGTGCGCGAGTGTGACCGCAGAAGGATCTCTCTGGCTGCAGCTAAAAGGATCCTTCAGCAGGGGGGACCCTCCCTTCCAAACTTTCCGCTTCCTAGCCCCACACCCTCCAGACCTCCACCCAGGCATCACTGGTTCTGTCGCCCAGGGATGGGCAGCTGTTCCAGGGCAGAGCTAGCTGATAGTTCCCCTGTGTTATTCCGTCACGGTTCTTCCTTCGAGAGGGTCTTGCCAAGCCAAGCAATGCTTTGGAAGTATTGATGGTGTGAGCCTGCGCACGCTTGTGTGTGTGTGTGTTAACTCCCATTAGTGCCCATTGACAGGAAGAGGACAAGCACATGAACGTCACAATATGTTGACATTTATTAACCCTTGGCCCTTCCTATTGTTCACACTGATCTACAAAGGTGTGTTTTCTTTGCAGAAATCGGATGTGGTGATGACTTCATAGTGTGTGTTTGTGTGAATGCATCATTCTGACTCATTGGATACACTTTGAAAATCTTTTCCTGAGATGGATCTCATTTTTCTTCCTTGTCGGCAAGTTTTTTGTGCGTTCGCGTGTGTTCCAGGCTGTGGGAAAAGCTGCTGTTTAACATTCCACCTCTCACGCCCATTGAAACCAAGGACAAACTTTATTTTCGCTCAGTTTTACGTGCAACAACACACATGTGATACTTGCATAAAGTCAGTTTTGCTCAACAATTTGTCAAAATTTAGAATTCAAAAGCTTATTAAATGTGTTTTAATTTCTAATGAAATTATTTTAAATATTTTTTGTTCTAATATGTAATTACAGAAAAGCCACTTATGTCCTGAGGCGGTTTCTTTGTCTTTAACTAGTAACAGTACATGTTTTGTCATCAATAATGAAGTGCATCTGTGCTTCATTTAAACTAGCAAAACTCCCTCACGCCCTCCATCTTTCTATCAGTCCTCCTACCAAACAGTCTGCTGAGTTCTCTCCACGAAGACAGACAGGGGTCAAGGGTCAAACGCACACACATCCTAACACACACACACACACTTTCATCCATAATAATAACACCGGGTTGTAGAACAGGGTTAATCCCCCGCAGACTTTAAACAAAATCTTAGCTTTTGATAACAGGACTGATGAGTGATGAAGTGTGTGTGTGTGTGTGTGTGTGTGTGTGTGTGTGTGTGTGTGTGTGTGTGTGTGTGTGTGGGTTGGGGGGGGTTCACATGGCTGTTTTAGAATGCAGGTCTGGTTATATATGGTATGGTGACAGCAGTGTGTTAGGTTATATATATATATATATATATATATATATATATATATATATATATATATATATATATATATATATATATATATATATATATATATATATATATATATATATATATATATATATATATATATATATATATATATATATATATACATACATATATAAATGTATATACATGTATATAATCTCTCAAATTTGCCAAATAAAACAGTAGATATACATAGAATTTGACTTAGTTAGGCACAAAGTCATATTCCCACCATATTTCTTTTCCTTTTTTTGACAGTGATGTTTTGAGCTGTATTTGTGATAATCAGAGACATTTTGGAAGCTCTGCTTTGCCATGTGTAACTGATGTACGATGACGATGTGTTGTGGTGTTTTAGTGTCATTGGTGTGCAAAGAGAGGCAATAGGCATCTGTGTGTATGAGCATCGTGACAGAGAACAACATGGAGAACGGTATTTTAGATGACTCGCTCAACACTGATGAAAGCTGAGAAGGTGGTAGGCGGTAGGTGAGAGGCCACTGTGTTCTCTTGTAAATACCCATGCTGCCGTAAAAACTATTGAAATCTGCATTTCAACTCAGTTTAACAGAACTTAAAGCACTCAGGGTGGTTCTTTGGAAAAGAGGATTGAGCGGATGGGAGGACTTCACACCTGGCAACCAAGATAATAGCAACAGGTTTCCTTTTGCAGCATGATGCCAAGCCTTAAGGTAGAACAAGGGTGCTTACAGGGATGTACACACACACACACGCAAAATTGCACCTGAATCATTTGACTGCTGCTGGTGTGAGGTCAGTCCAAAAGAAGCCAAGCCACCAGCCAAGGAACATAGACTGTGGGGAAAGAGTGTGAGTGTGATGGGTTGGTGTGTATACCTGATTGCAGGAGCATGATATGCACTGCATGTGCTCTGCTGTGTGCGTGCCTGTGAATCGAGATCACACACACACACGCGCTGGCGTTGTAGCGCAGTGCAACAGGTCAGGAGTGTGTGTGTGGGCCCTGGACGGCTGAATAATAATGTCAACGGGTTGATGTGGTGAGGCCTGTCATGAGAGCGCTGTAGGTTTGCGCCGTCAGCTGTGCTTCATCTGGGAAACCCTCACCGCCAAACCTCCCTTCTTCCTCCTGCTCTCCTCCTGCGCCGCTCTGTTTTCCAACTCGCTGTTTTCCCCTGTGATCCTCCATCTGTTTCTCCCCCTCGCCTCCACACTATCACCTTTCTGCTTCCTTCCTCCTTTTTTTTATCTGTTCTTTGCTGTCCCACCGCTTAAATTTCTAGCACTCTGCCCTTTTGTCTTTCAACGCATGTTAATTCAAAGTCCCAGAACATCAAGAATCCTCCTTCTGTTTAGCACATCTGTAATCTCTCTGCCCTACGTCCTTCTCCAACATTGGTTATATCCATATCCATTTTTGCCACTCAAATAATGTTTGATCTGTTTTGTTTTTTTAACATCTACTGTACCTTACAACGCTGGGATATGGGAGGTGTAGTGGTTTTTTCTCGGACCACAGCAAGGGAAGGGAAGGCCCGGTCCACATTTCCCAAAGGATGTCAAGGCTGTTTTTCTCACGGTGGTCTGGGCCGAGACGTAAGCTGGCATGGCTTGGTATAGGTTGGCACAGGAAATGGCCGTCTGAACCCCGTGAGGGATTCGAGCCAGTTCCATTTCCTGTCTAACATCCTCCCAGAGGAAAAGGACCTCCATGGCATTAGAGACTAAACTCACGGTCTAGAAACTGGGCTCCTTAAACATTGTATCATGTATTATTCACCTGCAAAATTCTATTCAACTCTATTGTGTTTGGGGAAGAAATCAAAGAGCAGATGTCTGAAAACTGGAAAAATGAAAGAGGTTGACCTTTTTATTTGGGTGAACTAACCCTTTAGTTCCGATATTGTTTCTATGTTACTGCTGTTGTTTTTTAAAGCAGTGTGTTGGAGTTTTCCCCCATAGGTATGTTGTACTTTTCAAGGGCTCTTATTCCATTCTTCTCTATCAGATAACAACCACAGAATTCTCATTACTGACAACCCGAGGCCTCTCTGTGTGTTCTCTTTTGAGGAGGGATGGGGGGCATTTTCCTGCCAGGGTTAAGCTGCATTTTTGTGGGGCACACTCCACTATCTCCTACCACTGTCTGGGTCTCTGTCTCCTAAGCTCATGTATTTTGGGTGCGGGCCATGCAAGACCCGAGGCAGAGTTTGACTCCGTGGTTTTCGGTCATGCATTCTCTCACACGACATTCCAGACAGATCTCCTTACCTCCACACATTTTCCTCCCTCCTTCCTTTTTTCATTTTGTTTTTGTCTCCCAGGGCAGCATACCACAGAATCACTGGTTGCCACAAACAGACAGCGTAACTTGTTTTAGCTGCTGACGTCATCATTAAACTGTACATATTCATCTACTCTACGCAAAATATCCATGTTTATACTGTATGTTGACGCGTGAAAGAATAAGACAAATCCCATGTCAAACCTCCCGTCACAGCACCAATGCTGAATTTACAAGCTTGGTTTGGAGTAAAATTCTTCACATGTAGGCTGCCGAGCAAACACCACGAGCACAAGGGAGCCACAGATTCACGGGGAAAGTCGTTCTTTGGTTTTATGACGTGCCAATGTCGGGGGAATGCTATTAAGAGCTTAGATAGGAAAGAGGCCCTTAACTTCAGGAAAAGAAAAAGAAAAACTTTAAGGGAAAACGTGATTAGCGGGATGCCGCGCAAGGTCAAGTATGTAACAGAATGCTGCCAGATTACTAGATGAAGGGTTTAAAGCAAAATTCATCTGACCTCTCAAGGGGGCAAGTTCATACTCTTAATTTACTGTTTTGACGGCATTCCTGTGAGTAAAGGCAATCAGAACTGTTGTTTTTTTATAAGATTATTTTTAGGGCATTTTTAGGCCTTCAATAGGACAGATGAAGACATGAAAGGGGTTTACTCCTCAAGGAGTCAAAGTCAATCAGTTATGTAGCCTACATAACCTTAAGCATCCTCATATCACTAAGGTCACCCATCATGGACGTGCTCTTTCATCCCAGCACATTCTTTGTGTCGCATTGTGTGTTTTTTGCAAACGGCAGTTTTCTTTACAACCTTGTTGATGCGGAGCATATTAGTAAAGCCACTGTATGTAGAGCCATCAGAAGAGTGTGACTCACTCGGAAACGTTTTTAAACGGTAAGGAAAAGCCTGAAGGCTGACTGTAAATCTAGCCGAGCTATAACCGGCTGCAGGTCAGAGCTGTGTGTGTGTGTGTGTGTTTGTGTGTGTCATTATCTCTATTTCAGCAATATAAAAAACAGCTGATGTGTGTTGAATGCATTTCCTTCCTCATAATACACTTGTGGATCTGATTTATGAATATCTAAAAATCTTACTGGCTTTCAGTCTTTTCCCTGCTTGCCTTATACATATTGTGTCGTCTGCATTGCCACCTATGCATGCAGACGCATCCATTTGTATGATGCAAACAAAACAGAGACCTGGTCCTTAGAGGAATAACTCAATATCACTACTAGTAGACAAAAAGTCCCAAGGGTGCCTTTAAGTAAGGATCTACACCTCTTCCTTCAGTGAGCCCACAAAAATCAGTTCTACCATTGTGTCGGGAAGTGTGTGCGTCTTTTTATGTCTTCTTCACTTCTGTATAATATGTTATTTTCACTTTTTCGTGTCGTATTTTCAATTTTTTCCATGCTCCCTGTTCTCCTTCTCCTCCGTTTGTTCCTCTTAATCTGATCCTCCACATTGAATGATTCCCCGATGGGCTTGAGGTTCTGACTCGTGTGTGTTGGTTTGTTTGCCCTGGTGTATCCGTGGTATGATGATGAAGTGTCAGACTATGTCGCTTTCTATATAACTTCCTTGGTGTCTGATGAGAATCGGTGTAGTGACAAGTTGCTCCAGCAACAAAGACTTTTATAATGCAGACAGCGTACAAGAGGTTACTGTTTTATTACGTAGCTTTATTTAAAATGAAACACTTGGGTTATTCATGAATCACAACTCTGGCTTGGATTAGGGTTAAAGGACAGAAACCACACAAACACTTGTATAAATAAGGTCCCAACAGAGCAGAGGGAGGTTAGAAGCCTAGATTTGGATCAGAGAAGTGGACCCTCCCTCAAGTCCTCAGAAACATTTCCTCTGACTCTTGCTGTTCTGACATATAAACCCATTGTAGCTCCCAAATCCTATTTTTCTTCTCCTGTTCAGCTTATTCTTGACAGAACCTTTGCACTACAGAGTCAATAAAATATGTGAGGGATTAAAAATGTCCGACACACAGTCTAAAAAGCCACTTTTGCCCTTGCCAAAAAAAAACAGAAACACATGCCTCATTCCATTACACCACTACCCACCCATGTCGTCTTGTCTCTCCTTATAATCCCCAGATTTTTCCAAAAGAATGTTAGCAGAGTTGAATCATGTCCAGGACTGCAGTTGTTGATCACAGGGCTTTTTGTTTACCGCTCGGGGATCCAAATGTGTCATTAGGAAGCAGAAAGCCTGTCAGTTTCCTCCCCTCCACCTACCCCATTTGAAATAAGTGGTTGTGAGTGTTGACCGGTCTAATAGAGGAATCTCAGCTCTAGTTTTTTCGGATGAGCGCTTGTAAATATTTCCCCATGAACAAAATACTTCTGAGCCAGATTACGGGTGTGCACAGGTGGGGGTTGTTTGAACAGAGGCCAGATAGACAACAGAAACATGCCCTTCTCATTGTTATAATAACTGTCATAATTAATAGATTGGACAGAGACAAGGTTAGAGTGAAAAGGGTGATGTTTCCTTTTTTTCCATATCGACTGCTGAGGGCCGTCTGGCTGGAACATGCAACTACAGACTACAGACGCTCGGTGCAAAGACGCCTGGAATGCAGTCCCCTCCGCCCCCAAAAGGGGAAAAGGGTGTGGGTGTAATTACACCAAAAATGACTCTGTATCTCACTTTAATAATACAGTCATTAAAGCTGACAGTTCACCACAGGCACATGTTTCTTCAATTGGGATTTCATTGTCCATCATCACTGTCTGTCACTTTTTTTAGATCTTAATTTTACGGATAAATAAAACTAATGGCAGCAGTGAAATTTGCAGGATCGGTTCTGGGTTTCATTTGTCCATCCATCATGCATGGCATCATCTTCATCAACACTCAAGAGGAGTGAAGCATCTCATCCCTAATCTATTTTTTTCTTTCAAATGTCCAAGCATCAAACAGGACATCAGTGATGGAAGTTATTTTTTATGGGAACTGGGAGCACAGGACATGATCCTCAACAGGATGACAGACATCATGCGTTACCAGATATTCAGAGGGCCACATTTTTGTGTTCCTGTTTCTGAAAACCTTGACAGCAAATCTGACTACTTCTATTTTATCTGTAAACAGTAAGCAGCAACATCAAGCTAAACAGGGACAATGTTGAGCCTTAACATCTGGTTTGGGCAGCTGATCGCTGTGGTGTGGCAAGGTTTAGAATTTAACCAATCTAACCACATACATAATGATCATGTTTTCCCCTCTTTTCTGGCCTCTTCTTTGCCGTTTTATTAACCAACCCAGTTTCTCTGCATATTTTCCCTTTCCCTCTGCCTCTGTGACCACAGCACTCTGCCAAATAGGTTTCTGCATCTCTGTCCGTCCATCCTCATTTCAACTCTGTGACCCTGAAGGACCAGACAGAAAGGAACCAACAACTATTGGTTCTCCTAGGTTCCGGGTCTGCAGTAGAACCAAAATCATCTAACTTTAAGCATTAATGATTTATCTTGGCCAATTTGTTGATGTTAGTTTGGAGTTAGGCACCCTACAGACAAATGCATCATATGACACCCAAATAGGCATCATCCACATTACTAGCAACACACAATGGGTGTTTACAATAACAGCTGTTAATCAAGACAGTCCAAAAGAACCACAATTGTCAGCCTCAAATATCACAGTACGCACATAGACAGATTAGAGCAACTATCAGTTGCATATTTTAGCAGGTTATTCGAGCTGCAGCCATTTTGCAAGAAACTGTCGTCATGTGAAAAATCCGAGCTCTTTGGACAAGTTGAGGAAATGCCTTCCTCAAGGACCTGTCTGCGTTGCACAAAGGTCTGACCTCTGGTTTGGTGACTGGGAGAATCCCAGATAATTTAATGTTGAGACAACATAGTCAGACAACACAAGATGCCAACTCTGAGCAGGGGTAACATGATGTTGTCCTAGAGGATTGAGACAAAGATACATGGAGCAGTCCAATGTCCACTGGAAGCATTTCAGAAGCCTCTTCAGAAGTTCCTTTTAGCAGCCACATTGCATTATCACTGTAAGCATGTTAGCATTTGGCTCAAAGCACCATTGTGCCTCATTATACATCAGCTAGCGTGACTGTAACCTCTTACTTTAGCCATATTTCATGTTACATCATTAAATATTACACACATTTTCACTTCTCAGCTGTTACTGTACTCGATTGTCTCCAATTGTTTAATTGGCATAATAGATTAAGAAATCTTATACAGGTTTGGTGTCATATTAAACCTCTGTCTTTAAAATAGAGCTACAAAAGGATTAGGACTGGAAAATAGGCTCCAAAACCACAGAGAGATGCAGGGGGGACAACAAAGACGGAGTGGAGAGCTGGTTATTAGAGCATGTTGGTCTTGCGTTCTTAATGACGGACTGCTTTGGCTTCTCTCAGTCGGCCTCTCTCTCTCTCTCTCTCTCTCTCTCTGGCTTTCCGCGAAAACCACTGAGGTGAAGCAGATACAGGCCTAATTGGGGTTTTACAATCCCATACACAGTGTGCAGTATGTAGCACACACACAGAGCTCCACAACACACTCCAGCTCGGGAAGCCAAAAGGTTTTAGGCAGCAGTGCCTGCCAGACAGGTAGATCTCCAACATTTGCTTTAATAATCGAGCTGAAAGCCTCTAATCCAGGGTACTGTGGGTCAAATTCTTATACATGTTTACCAGTTATTTAAAATAATAAATATATTTACTTCACTGACATAACTTGCTGACTCATTCTGACTATGCCTAATGTGCAGGCTGCAAGATGACAAGCGGCTGCTACTGTGTGTGAACAAGAAGTGCGTTTGTCTCTTTGCACATCTCTAAATGTCTCTATGAATACTTGTGCTTGGAGTGGATGTGTGTGTGTGTCTTTCATAATATATGATATATTTGAAAAAGGTTCCAAGGTGTTATTGTTTTCAATGCAGGGAAAAGGTTCACACTGGTTGCAGGTGGATACTGGATGGTAGCTGTATGGATAAAGAAAATGTCTCATATCTAAATAGGCTTGAACAGTCAATCATAACAAATTAGGTTAGATTCAGCTGATTTACATAAATAATGCATCCACAGTCTGCACTGCATCCACAATCTGTACTTGGTTTTTCTCTTCACTTTAAGCAGGATTTCACTCTGCAATCTAACATTAATCAAACAACATATATCAAACTTTCAGGCATAAGATTCAATGTGACCAAATATAAGTGTTATACAACAAAAAAGTCCATTAAAGTCAAATCGCTCCTCTCTTTGTTCTGTCTGCTTTTTGGGAAGAAAGAGTGTCACAGGTGTGAAGGGTGGAGTTATATAAGCTTGGAAAGGGGCGTGGTTTCAGTAATGATTGGCAGTCCATGAATGATGCGGGTCAGGTGAAAACGTGTTATTTAACAATATTCATAAAGCCTTTCATAAAACATACAGTAGTAACAGCTCTCTTCCCTTGCCATACACTAACTCCCCAGGGGGGTAGGTTTTGTGGAAAAAAAATGTCAAATACTTAGGTGACACAGCAAAAAGTCAAATGATTATATCATCAACAACATTATTACATGTATAGCTCGGCTCCTCCTTTATCAAACACACCTGGGATGTCCTCGGTGTACGTCAGTTCAGCCCTCCCTCGGGACAGCACACAGGCTGAAGCGTTACCTGGAGGCTGCAATCTTCAAAGGCAAGTGAGCAACATTTATTTTCACTTTGTGTGATTATGTACTCACATGTGTTTTATTGACCGTTAAAATGGCTCGGGATCAAAAAAACAAAACAAACAAAAAACCCGGCGCACCTGAATATTTGAAGCTTATCTTCTCCTCCCACGTGACCTGTGTGTTGTGTTTATTGCTGCTACCACACCGACTACAACCATACACCTGGCAGGACTACAAAGAGAACGGTGTCGAGTTTCCGTTGCTAGATACAAGATATTGTGTGTGTGCAGGTGTGCGTGTCTGTATTTAAGTATAATATTTAAATTTGTGACAGAAATGCAGCGACTTTTAAAAACAATCAAAGGAAATATTGAGTTTCTACAATGACATGAGTCAGGTTTGCAAACCTTTGTTTGTCATGTAATAGAATATGATGTATTATTATTTCACAATATAATATATATAAGTTCACACCCGGTAAAAATAGCAACTCGCTCCTAAAAAAAAGTATTTTATTTACTGGTAAACTTGACGTGTCGAGCAGGTTCGATGACCTGTACCTTCAACAGTGAGTCACTACTGTTTGGCTGGATGACTCCGTTGTGCTCCGCTCTCCAGCCCATAACTGGATGACACAGCAAAAATGCTTTATAGGAGCATACATAAAACAGTACAGTCACATTATGTAATTGATGTATTTAACACATCATAACAGGGTTTATGGTATTTTTTTATCAGAAGATAACGCTTTGCTCTCTTTTTCCAAGTTTGGATCCTTCACCATGTGGTTTAGACACTGGGTTAATGAATGAAACATTAACTAGAGTGCAGTCAAGGAGTACAAACTGTGACAAAATGACGTGTTTTGGCTGGTGGCCTACAGGATAAGCCCCAAACTGTCCCCCAGACGTGAGCATGGCTTTGGCCATGACCTGAAGCCGACTGCGTCTTGAAATAAACCTTCGTATTAGAGAAGTTATCTTGTTTTCCATCAGTACGGAACGTTTTGCCCGATCAGGTGTCATTAAGTTTACCCATGACACTATTTTGTTAGAAACAAAATCCATAAAAAAAGAACAACCAGTTACTTCAATGCATGTTGAAGTAACTTCAACACAACACGCAGCTAAGAGCCATTGTTGTTGACACAAAGTCATCTATTCACCTACAGACCTACTTCACCTCTCTGTGCTACTACAGCGTGATGTCATTTGCATGTGGGTTTTATTTGTGGTCCCTGTTTAGCTGCATGGACTTTGAAAACGCCTGCCAAAGCGAACCACAGATGTTTCCAACCCTTTCTTCTCATCTGACCACAGTGCTGAGGCAGCTACTTGGATTTGGCAAAGACACTTTTCTGTCATCACTGTACGGCAGGATTTTGGCTTGAAAGGTTCCAATGTGCCCCTTTGATGGGTTGTTGGCAGGAGGATTTCATAGAATAACTGAAAGCAGTAATATGGCTCCAGTCTTTCCCACATCTGCCCTGAAAAGTTGCCAAGATCCTCATAGTTCCATGGTCAATAGGACAAGTACGAACCTGATGCTATGGTGTGTTCATGAACCATAGCTGTGTACAAATTAGCTAACATTGCTGCAGGAGGCTGGATTAGAAAATGGATTGTTACCTTGTCATCTTACCGATATGGAAATCATGTGTTGCCACTTCATTTGAAACGCTCTCTACTGTAGCTTTTATCCGCGTGCTTGTGATTCAGCATTCTGGTCTGCACTCATTCATTTCACGGAATAAAACTTATCTATGTATTATCCACATATGAATCAGATACAGGCCTAGTTGGGGTTTTAAAAGGACATACACAGAAACTGCACATCACATTCCAGCTTGAGAAGCCATCATGTTTTTTAGGAAGCATTGGTTGACAAGTAGATGTTCAACACCTGTTTCATCAATCAAGCTGATTTATATATTCGAGGACTGCCTGTGCTGCCAATAGAGGAAACTTTTTCCACACTTGGGTAGAATACTGTAGCATTTCTCTTGGATATTTACGTGCCCTGTTTTTTTGCTGCACTAAGCTGTAGAGCCACAGAAATGTTGCAAACCTGTGTTTACATGAGCTTGTATGTGTTGAGATCATAAAGCTGTAGGGGATCATCAACATACCACAATATTCAGACAGTCATGACAGAGGACCAACCACAGGCTAATGTGGATGTCTTATAAAGCTCTGAACTTCTTTTCGTTCTTTTAAACCTGTCACTCTCCTTATGGAATTATTTTTGCAGAAAAAAGATTCCATATCTCCTCCCCTCCCTGATATGTTGCTGAACAGAAATGACAGGCTTCCTCTCTGGATGCCAGACAGCAGCTGATATACGGGCCCTTGGGCACTAGTTTTTGCATGGACAGCCTCTTGGCAGAGTAACATCTGAATTTAGTTGATTGTGCAAAAGACACTCTCAGCCATATTTTTTGGTTCATATTCTACGAGTAGTCAATGTTAGCAGGCTAACAGGCTAAATTAAGAATGTAAATATCAAGATATTGTTTTAAATTTTGAAGATTTGTAGCTGTTTTCTTGTCTGAACGGCTACTCAAAGCAGGAACCATTCATATACTGTGGCCGAGGCTGCCGTACAAGGTGCCACCTGCTCATCAGATAAACACTCACACAGTTTACATAATAATACATATACACTCCAATGCATTGGGGGCAACTCTTCGACATGGGATCAAACCACCAACCTTCCGATTGGCAGGTGACCACTCTACCACTGAGCCACAGCCAGTTAGAAGCAGTGAGGTAGTGCAGCCTCACAGATCTGCTATTGACTCTTGGCAGGTCTTTTCAACGCCTCAGTCATGTATTTAAAGATACAATACAAAAAATTGTCATAAACAACAGCTATAAATTGTATAGTCCCCATCAACTCAACGCACTCTGGCCCCACCTGCATACCTGCATATCTGCATCCCCACACACAAGCTTTTTGGGCCATAATGTCAGTGACATAGTGTTATTTTGTTAAAGTACCAAATAAATACTCACTGGTTCCTACTGGTACTTAAATGTAGATACAGTGGAAGAACACAAGACCATAACGCCCAATTGTTAGTTCATTTTTTCCCATAGTCTCGTTTTCCTCCAATCTACGTTTAGTAAGTACAAGTATGAACTGGTAAGATATGGTATCTGATTCATACAGCACAATTGCATTGTTGATCGCGGGCTGTATCATGAAGTGTTGTCTAATTTTTCTTTTTCCCCATTTTCTATATTAAATTAATTATTTAAATATATTTCCCCCAAATTTCTGTCCGTGGTTCTAATGGATTTTTAAATCCCAGGTGGAAAAATGCTAAATCTCTTAATTTTGTGGTTTGGGCCTAATCATTCAAATGTTGACACTAATAAATGTCAGAACTGGGCTTTAAAAACTCTTTAATGTGTGTAACCATAGAATGTAAAATCTTCTTCTGGTTGTTAAAATACCCACATAACATACAGTAAGACATGTACATGAGAGAGGACGTTTTCATTTCCATATGTCCCCGTCTGACCACTTATCATGCAACACGCTATGTTTTTCTGTAACCTGGCGGGTCAAACAATCAACGGGCCCCTTCTCAAACCCCCAGGGGAGCAATGTGGCCCTTGGAGCCCCTTGACCGAAGTGCTTAACCTCAATTAAGTCTCCGGGCATCCAAGCGTATGAAACGGCTGTCTATGGAATGCAAAAACCACACCAGTGAGAGCTGCCAAGTCAGCAAAGAACACAATAAAGAAATAACCAAACCAGTTTTATAATTGATGCAACAGCCTGTAATGATATAATTTCTTTGCAGGTTCCGCACAATGTTGTTATGTGCACAGCAATGGAGATATGGGGGGTGCAAGTCATTTCACAATGGCAGCTTCCGTCCAGCTTCCATTAGCTTGCCTATGAAGTTAGATTCCCGTAGAGCTTTTTCATATTTTTAACTTTCCATTCTGTTTTTGCAGTCAGTGATGGCAGAAGGGGGTGGGGGGTGGGTTGGTAGGGGGTGGGGGGCTTATTATTTGATGTTTTGAGATAATCCCGCTCTACATTCCTCCGTGGGGCTACCTCAGCCCAGAGTGTGAAGGTCTGGGAGCCACAACGATATTAGATGGTTTAATCTCTGTACTGCTGACTTGCTAACTAGAGGCTTAACTTCCACACTGACTTCTGGCCTCCTTCTTGAAAATCATACATGCACCGCCTTGCTGTCATGTGCAATATGTTAAATGTTAAAATATAATTTATCATTGTTACGGCAGAGTTAAATGTAGCTGTCACACTGGCACACATTGTTCAGTTGACACAATATGACTGCTGTTCATGTTGCTGAAGGGTTAATGCTACATTTAAAGCGAATCAAAGTGTCCCATGATTCCTTAGCTCTTAGCTTCAGGCTCAATGAGCAACAGGAATCCGGGTTTGTTTAGCTTGCCTCGGTTTCCGTGAGAGCCCGGTTCATCACAGGCAAATGCTGGATGGGCAAGGGAGCGGCAGGGTGGACTCATTTTGCTGTAAAATGATCCGGAGAAACAGGGTCTTAATTAATCCATCTCGTTAAGGTGCTACACTGAAGGCTTAGTGAGAATCCACATCCACATAAACAGAGGTAAGTTCAGCAGAAGGACAGGCCTCGTAGTGAGTCTCAAATTCTCAAAATATAATTCTTTTTGCATGATTTTATCTAATACGTCTCAAACATTTGTAACAGTAATGTTACAGGTAACATTGTCTATTTGTAGGTTTCCAATACAGCAATGTATTCAACATTTGGTCTGAAGTAAAGATCCCACATAGGTACTTTATGTATTGTGATTACAGGCAGTTGGTTTCTTGCTTATGATACTAATGAAACCACTATGATCTGGATCCACAAGGGGGATTCAAACGGAGGAATTTAGCATGCAGACAGGAGCCAGATTGATCGACTGTTGTTATGAATCACGTTCATCGTGTATTTTGTTTTTTCCGTTTTGTTTCGGAAGTTCTCGAGCAGGATAAGATGTTCTGTCCTGCAGTTTTTGCCCCTTTGATATCATTGATGGGTTTGAGAATGACTCAGCCAATATATTAAAGGAACAGTTCAGCATTTGGGAAATGTGCTTATTCGCTTTCTTGCCTTGAGTTGGGATGAGCTAGCCCGGCTCTGTCCAAAGGAAATTACCTTTACGTTTTTGTACAGCTGAAATAAATGCAGTCTTCCCGCTAAATTAAGCCTAATTAGCAATACACTGTTATCATTAGTCTTACGTTAGGTAACAGATACAGTACATGTCCACAGAGGCGTTTGCATTGGAGACTTGATTGGCTTGCCATAAGCAGTTATCAATTTCTCTTCAATGACCACTGTCCAGCAAAGAAAACAGGCTACACCCCCCTACAACCGCGATGGCTGCACATGATTGGATGCTGTTACTCAAGGGCGCTCTGCTTCCGGATTTTCCAAACGGAAATTTTTACATAGACCTATATATATTTTATATATGAAACTTTTGCTTATGATACCAACATTTGAGGTAGAAATAAGATATGCAGTGTCCTCATTTGAGATTGACGAAGGCCAGTTTAAAAGGTGAAAGCTGGATGCCTCTGATTTGCATAAAAATAACCTCAAAGTAATGCAAATGAGAAACGGGCAACTCAACAGCCCCGTCTCTTTCGAAAGTTGCCACAACTACCAGACTGCATTGCAAGGCTGCTTACATTGACAATAAATGAGAAGTGTTGCAATGATGGCCATACATCACAACTCGGATTGTTGACAGGTCTTAGCAGTGTAAGAGGGCTGAGGTTACACTTTGAATTCAAACATGCCATAGAAACATTCACAGAAACATCTCTTTGAAAGTATTCAACCACTGCTGCAATCTGACCAACCTTGCCAAGCAAACGTGTGTAATGTTTGATAATGTGACAGTAGTGATTTAGATATTTTCGGGTGACCATTAGCGATGACCAGAAACGCATCAGGGAAAGAATTAGGACGAAAAAATAACAAACCAGCGTGCTGGGCTTTGGATAAATGACCTAAGATTTCCAGTAAAGTCCCACAAATCTCTGAAAGCAGCAATAACACATCATGGGACTATCCACTGTGGTTAAATGAACCATGTAGGCAATTGCCCCTCAAAACATTCCCATAAAATCTCCAGGAAAGATTATCAGCACCAAATATCTGCCCTACCACAAGCCTCGGGGGAGCCCTGTACAGTGTGGACATAAGGCCAGAGGTTACATTGAAATTTTTTTTTTTTTTAAATACCTCTTTTACAAGGTATGTTTTTCACATAGGTTGAAGAGGAAGGGGGAGTTAAGCCACAGGAATGTTACCTAGTTAGGACATGGGAAGTAGAGTATGGGATGAGGTTGGAGGTCTGGTGTTGACCACATCCTCTTTCAGAGGGTTCAAACGAGGCGAGAAGATAACTTGTATTTGAAGGTTGAAGAAGCAGGTCAATTTGTCTGGTCTGACAGCATGAAAAAAAATAGAATCATCCTCCAAATATTAAACTACATTCACCTTTTTGGTCTGATAGTTGGCAGACTGTAATCAAATACATGGCCTCGTGTTGTCAAACTTTTGCGCTGTTGAGGTGCTTTTGAGCAAGTCAGCTGCAGGGTAGCTGCACTGTAATGACCCTGGCCTTCAATGTCTCTCAAGGGGGTAAAACGGAAGACTGCAAAGTAACACTTTATCATTATTTCACTCAATTCACTCAAACTACAAGGAAGTCTGCAGTGGTCCTAGATCAGAGGTGTGTCTGCATAGCTCTGTCACCTTAGACATATGGCAGGTATCCAGTTTGGCTTACAATGAGTTAGCAGGCAGGTGTTGGGTATCCTTTCTCGGGACTCTACGTCAAGAGAAATCCCTCTTGGACGACTAAGTGAACCAGACCTTCCTCTTCTCAGATGATCTCTTTAACCAATCCCCAGCTTGCCAACATCGGTGATGGGGGGGGGGGGGATGACTGTAATTTGAGTACTCCAACACCCTTCCTTCAACATGTCACAATTAAAAGGCATTTTCTTGCTTACCAACTCTGTGTTATGCACAGTGACTGGTTATAGAAAGCAGAGCAGATGTCGTAATCAAAGCAGAACATTTGCAATAACGTGTTGCAATGTAGCTTCCTAATAAAAGTCCTGATAGACACAGGCTGGAAGAGTTTCACAATGCATGCCACTGTATATCAGTGGCCCACTGCTCTCGCCCTGGATGCCAGACACCAATAAAAGCTGCCATAAAGCATGCACAAATTGTGTTTGGCTATGCCTGGTCTGAGTTACAGGCTGGGGCACCACATCTACAGGGGCCACAGGACAGAACAATGGTGACCGTATTGAAGGGCCCTTAATGCTGGGATTTTATTTGTCCCCTGGGCAGTCTGCGTTTGGAGAGAGGACGTGCAAACCGTGTGTGACTGGAATGCGAAAGTGCAGTTGAGGAATTTGTACGTTGTATATGATTGCAAAACTTTTTACCTCAAGGATCAAGAGTCAGGAAGTTTAATAGATCGTTTGGTTGGGGGGGGGGGGGGTTCTCCGCTAATGAGGGCAGCAAAAGTAAATTGTAAGAAATTCAAAAAGACATGATATATTGGATTTTGGTTGATATAAATTATAGTAATTTTAACAACTCAGTAAATCTTAAGCTTGACTGATGTCAGTGTTACAAGGTGTCATTGTGGATTTTTTGTGTCATTCTTGCTTTTCCCAGTAATTGTAATACAGGTTTAAATGTTGACATTGTTGCAATCAAATGGCAAATAAAGATTGTAATAGTGGCCATTTGTTGAGTCCCCCTGTTGTCATGTACAACATGAAGATCAGAGACAGTATGCATACATGTAGTGTAGAATAGGAAATCCTGTAATCAAAGTGTTAGATATGGTTTGGCTTTTAAAAAGTGTAAAACTGATGATTCTAATAGCTTAAACACACGTAGGCATGTGTTCATATCTCCACACGTCAGAGTATAATGATCAGTCTTGCATGTGGTTTATACACCAACTAGTCTGGCTCAGCGGATGTACATTGCTGGGATAAAGCATTGCCAGACGTCCCTCCCCTCTTCCCATCACTGCTATCGGGGCTTAGTGCTACTCAGGGCAGTTGTGATTGGTTTAAAGAAATACAAACAAGCCAAAGCGTTGTTTTTTTTCCTATCCCAAAATAGATAGGTGCTGTAGCCAGACCGTGCTCCATTGCTGACACAGCCCTATGGAGATAGGTCTGGAAATGTAAGACTATACTAATATAACCTAATGTGTCAATGAAGGGGAATGTAATCATCTGAATGAAGTCCTTGGGGCGGAGAGCTTGATGGAGCCTGGACTTTTTTTTACTGTGACTATAAATTCTCAGCTGAAGGAGCACAGGCAGTGACACAGCCCATTAAATTGAACTGAATGGTTATGATGCTGAGACCACGAACAGGTCAGTGTCCATAATATGAACCTGAAGGCTGGTGTTTTTTCTCTTGTTCAAGCAATGGCGTATATGGATGATGAGAAACCTAGTTATTTTAGAGCAGGTTAAACATAGCACAATTATTCACAACAATATGAATACATGTACAGAGACATCAGGAAAAAGCCCTAATTGCAGAGACCAAAAGAAATTCTAATGTATCAGTCCACGTGAAAAATGTATTATGGGGGTGTGGCAGAGAAGGTGTGTCCTTTGCATGATGACATCATAATGTGTGGTGAGTAGCAGCAAGATAACAATTTTAAATAAAGGAATTACAATCTTTTACTTAATGTTTCCAGCCAGTACATTGTTATATACATGTTGAAACAATGATACTGATTATCATATGGCTATTTATTATATGCCTATATATATTATATGTGGCTATATAATTTGTAGCCATACAGAATATCTCATTAACAATATTCTTAAGTAATATATGTTTATATTCTGTAAATATCAGAGCATCCACGAGGCAGGCTAGACCCATAGACCGAATCATAGTTCCTCTAAAAATTTCGATTTACGCACTGCGGCTGCAGCAGCCCTTCACAGCGTCCCCCTGTCCGGAACAAACCACTTTTCCACCCGGGCGGGGGTGGTCGTGGTGTAGAGAACTACAGGAAACGCAGAGGTAGGAGACGTAATGTCAATTTCTCTACAATGTCTCCATCATGCAACACAACACACAAAACGAATATTAATGTAGCCTACTGTTTCGCTGTTTTTTATTTTAGACATCAATTATAGAGCATCGTTAGACTTCACCTCGCCTCTCCTGTTCAACACCGAGATGTAACGGTCTCGTGAAAGTGTTACATGTGTTAACCTACAATGTAGAGAGGGGTGACCTGTAGATTAGCCCATGCGTCGCAACAATTTACCCCGCTATGCTATTTTGTTGTTCATTGTCGGGTCAGGTGGCTTATAGAAGGCGGCTTGTGGTCGCTGTATTAGCATAATTTGGTCGCAGGTACACACGAAGGGTACAAACGTGGAGAAGAGGAGCTAGCGTTACGTGAGTTTGTGTTTCTTAGGATGGCGAAGGCATGTCCCGCCTTCATCTGTAAATACTGTAACCTACAGGCATTTGAAGTTAATACAACCAATCCCAACCACGAGGGAAACGACGGCTAGCCAGTCAGAGGCAGAGCAGAGCGGGTCTTGCCTTCTCCGTCCTATAGGAGGAAACGCAAATTTGCGAGAGGTCCTAAAGTCAAAAAACTAAATTAATTAGTTCAAGATGCAACTACCCTTGCTTCTATAATGGACTTAGATGAAATTAAAAGAATGGTAATAACGTATATTTACAAAGCACACCAAAATAGGCCTACACCATAAAACAATTCCAAATAATACGAGATGAAGTGACAGTAATATGAGTTTAAAAGAAACATCATCAACCAACCACTCAATTGGACTACAAAATAAGGTCCCAAAAAAATATTTCTCAAATATGGAGATTTTGTTTTGACAGGGGACAAAAATACTCAAAATCCTACAATGACTCAGACCCAAAAACATGACTTCAATTGGATATTGTAACCATATTTATAATGTTTAGGTCATTTGTGGAACTTGAGGCAGGATATATAGATGGGTAGGTAGATAGATAGGCTCAGTTCCATTTGTAAGCTATTCCAGTGAGCTAGCATGTTTTTAACTGGGCCTCCTCTAAGTGCAATGCAGCTGTCATTTTTGTTATTCAATCCACCCGTGTTTGAGATTTGTTTTTTACATTATACAATAGTGTTTTGAGAGAAATGATAGTCCCTCTGCCAGATGCGCGTGCAGAAATCATCTGGTCCTTGAGTGTGCTGTGGAGTAAAGATAAAGGACACACACCCACATTAGTCTGTCCTTGAGACACAAATCGCAGATAAGTGAGGCAGCCAAAGAAACAGTCAGAAAAAGACACCCAAGTTCTAGCTGTATGATCCCGTCTGCGACACTGTGAGTGAACCCTGCTCTGTGCTTTTTTTTTGAATAACTTTACGAGTTTTGCTAGAGATTACAGTTGTTTACACAGGTATTTCCCATTGACATTTGTCCTCCTCTTTCCAACTTTGTTACTAATGACTTGTGTTTTTTTAAGCGGTGTGTTTTTGTGTCTCTGCCAGAACCAGTGATGGCCGACCAGCGGCATCAGCAAGGAAAGCCGCTGCGGAATAAGCGCTACCAAGGCTGCCTCCTCAATGGGAAAGAATCAACCAAAGACGGCCTGCATGCTAGGGGACAGTGGGCTAACAAGGCTGAGTTCCTCCTGGCCGTGGCGGGGCAGATCATCGGCCTGGGCAACGTCTGGAGGTTTCCTTACCTCTGCTACAAGAACGGAGGAGGTAAAGCATGTGGGTTAAGGGGAGAGGAGAGGACGTTTCAGCTTGAAAGTTGTCACTGTCTTTGTCTCTCTCTCTTTCCACGTCTCTTGGCTATCTGTCTGTCATTTGCTCTTGTCTTTTCCTCTTTTTTTTCTTCTCTATTTTTCCCATTATCTAAAACCAGAGATGCCATTTGCAAGGTGTTTGTTTGAGCTGCGGATATGTGGATCAGCCACATCAACACAAACTGAAGTGTGTGTGTGTGTGTGTGTGTGTGTGTGTGTGTGTGTGTGTCCAGGTGTGTTCTTCGTACCCTACATGTTGTTCCTGGTGCTGTGCGGCATCCCCCTGTTCCTCTTGGAGACCTCACTGGGACAGTTCACCAGCATGGGAGGGGTCAGCGCCTGGAGGACTATCTGCCCATTATTTGGAGGTACGCTTGTCTAATTATGTCATCAGTAGACTATCTGAAGCTGAAGCAAGTAATCAATAAATGTTCTTCCCAAAAGTGAAAAAAGTGGAAAAACTGCCATTATAATTTATAGGAGTTGCTTATTAGCTGCTAATACGTCCCACAGCGGGGATTGGATCCAGTAAGGTCACCACAGCATGGATTGGGGAGTGAAGACAACTACTTACTTACTACTTACTCTCTCTAGTTCCCCTTGTCTTTTCCCCCCAATCTTTCTCCGTAAGGGTGCAAGCACTCAAAGAATTCCTATGTCTACATCAATGCAAAACCCATGCTAACAATCTGCCCACTATATGGCATGCCCTGCCTGCTGCAAGCATGCACAGTTCATATTCAATCTCAGCTTGTGTATCAAAACAATTCAAGAGTGCAGAAGGCAAGGCGCTCCCTGCCTGCCAATACGCCAATAAAAACACACTTGAGATCGCATGTCTTGTTTTCATGGTATCCTGCTATCCAAACAAAGTTAAGCATTAACTTTACACACTGTTACACCAGTGAAACAGAACCTTCCATGTTGTGCTTTTTAAGAGAAATGTAACACCGTGTTGAGTTATTTAAATTGTGATCCTGCATAAAATCAGGAATGGCACCCTGTTTAGACAATTAAACATCTAGATGGCAGGAATGCATTGAACTATCAAGGTAAAGCTTATGATCTTTAAGTAGACCTGCACACTGTTATAGTTTAACTCTGCATATAAAGCTGGACCGCTCATGCAGTAAAGGCATTATAGAGGACTTTTCTGGCTGTATAAAGGTGCAGAATGACAGAATGACTAATTGGTGGGTCATTATCCCTGGAGAACATTCTGATTAATTTAGGTTTATGCAAATTTCAAGCACAAAACTGAAATAATGAAGTTCAGAATACAACACAAAGTCCATTTGGCGTGCAGGTGCAGCTACGGCCACTAGCACGCCAGCTGGACCACCACATTGAAAACAGATTATGTGTGTGCTCCATTTTTTTTTTTTTTCACCCTTTTCAGTGACAAATATGTGCCGCCCTGCGCCTTGGTCCATATGGCCTGCACATGCACACACACACACACAAACACACACTCACATATTTGTACATACCAGTATTTTGTTGACAGTTGGTCGTGTGAAGGCCGTGTGTACAGGAACAAGCTATGTCGACAATATGCCGTACTTCCTCCGCCACATTTGTTTGTATACCCACAAACAAAGAAATGCTTCTGTAAGTATTTTGTCACTTTTAATATGCCATCATTAGATAAAGGCATGAATTTCAATGGAGGACACCACAAACAGCCATTTGTCAAGGCAAACAGCCCACACTTTCCCACCCACCCAAGGCCTCATAAGACCGTCATTCATCCCTAATGAAGATATACTAGATGTGGGCTGCGAGTCGAGTGTCTCAATAAATGGATGCTCTCATGTGAAACTCAAGTGACTTGGAACTGATAAAAGAATGCGTGTGCTCGAATGCTTTGAAGCTCTTTTATTTATGTAACTGCAGCTCTGTACGTGTATCCGTCTGTAAGCCGGCTTGACTGTACACCAGCTGATGATGGCTCTGCTCGTGTAAACCACGGCACTTATATATCCGTCTGCATCTTATGTCTCTGCAGGTCTCGGCTACGCCAGCCAGGTGATGATACTGCATGGCTGCGTGTACTACATCGTCATCCTGGCCTGGGCTCTCTTCTACCTGACCTACAGCTTCCAGGCGGAGCTGCCCTGGTCACACTGTAACAACACATGGAACACTGGTCAGTAGAGACAGGAAGTTAGAAGCTTCCGTCATTGCACTTTGAGACCCCTGTGTAAACCCCCCCCCCCCCATGTGTTCTCCCGCAGAGGCGTGTGTCCTGTTTGACCGCCACAACCAGACAGCCAATGTGAGCAGCCTGCCTGACAACGCCACCTCCCCTGTCATAGAGTTTTGGGAGTGAGTTCCTTAGTTTGTCACATTTTTTCGTGTTCTTGTTCATGCATTAACAGTGTGTGTGTGCGTGCGTGTGTGTGTGTGTGTTTTCTAGGCGGGAAGTGCTTCGTCTCTCCAGCAGTTTAGACGAGCTGGGTCCAATCAGCTGGAAGCTCGCTCTGTGTCTCGCCGTCATCTGGTTCGTGTGTTACTTCTGCGTCTGGAAGGGAGTCAAGTCCACCGGAAAGGTGAGCGGAAACCACACCACCATCATCACGCCCGAGTGCCGCACTCCTTTTCAGCTCATACATTAGTTAAATCTGAAGATACAGACGTTGTATACATATAATTACATGTAAATACATGTCATCTAAAATATGTGCATCATGTCTGTCAACTTTCAAGTTGAAGTTGAAAGTTGACCGACATGATGCACTTATTTTTAGATTCAGTGTGTCTTACCGTTTCTGAAGATATGCAGTAATTATTTGTGTATAAAACTTAATAAAGCCAGAGCTTAACTGAGGATCATCACATTTTAATTGGTAGTTGTCCATCCATGACTACATTATAAAAAGGAATGGCTGATAGCTAATTTGGCATATTATACAGTGAATAGTGCGTATTTACCCTGATGTAATGGGGCACAGTTCTCCTAAGTTTGTATAAGGGGGGCCCACAGTGTCAGACTTTGAAACCCTCTAATCTCGATCTGTCCTCTTTTTATTTGAGTCCTCTGAGCGCAGAGAACACAAGGCCAGAAAAACAGCAGTGTCCATGAAGCTCTATCATCTAGCTCTAGGTACAGAGCTGTGGGACTTGACATGAATGCTGTCTTAATGGTTGGCAGATGAAATAAGGGCCCGGCAGCAGTTTTGTAGGATTTATTTGTTGTGTCACTGCCACCATCTGTCAACAGGTTTTCAGACTCCAACTTTCCACGGCTCCCTTTTTAGTATTTCACCTCTGTTTGAGGACATCGCAGACGTGTCCCTGCTGTTTTCTCTGTCTCTATGCCGTCCTGACCACATCCCCGCATGCTGTGTAGGTGGTGTACCTGACGGCCACCTTCCCATATGTCATGCTGTTTGTGCTGCTGGTGCGCGGTGCCACCCTGCCTGGAGCGACCCAGGGCATCATCTACTACCTCAAGCCTAACCACACCCGCCTGGCAGACCCCCAGGTACAAAAAACACAAACACATGTCCTCATTAATGTCTCATTTTAGACAATATAGAAAGTGGGTTAGATGTATTTGTGTATTACATTTTGTCATTTGTATGAATGAAAATCAACTGTTGCACATCTTACAGCTTAGATATTATACATCTTAGAATTAATAGGGTCTACCATTGTTGCTACACAGACTGCAGGGACGTTGGAGGGTTGATTTAGCTCTTCTGGCTTTAATAAAACCTCAGCGTTGATGCACAAGTTCCCTCTCTTTCTATAGGTATGGATGGATGCGGGTACCCAGGTATTTTTCTCATATGGAATCTGTTTGGGAAGTCTCACGGCCCTCGGCAGTTACAACAAATACAACAACGACTGCTACAAGTGAGAGCCTTTGTCACACACAAACGCACAACGGCAAGTGTAGCCACACAGCGTCTCGTTCCCCTCCAGACAAACCACATTCACTGAAACGTAGGATGTAAGCTCCCACCGGTCACAGGGCTTCCAGAAGGAATGGCTGGAATGGACAGAGAAAACACAATGATACAGCCCCACCTTAAAGAAAAGCCCTCGCTGCCATGTTTCCCACACTCTAGGACTCCAGACACACACACACACACACACACACACACAGACACACATACACGCTATATTCTTGTGAGGACTTTCACTGACTCACTTAACCCAATATCTAACCCTGAATTCACTTTTACCCCAGTTTTAATTCTCAAGTAATTAATAACCCCAAATTAACCCTTATACTGAAACTTCAGTGATTGTAATATTAAAGTGGCTTTATGTAACGTTTCAGTTTGTGTTGTGTTCTGAAATAGTGTCTCATCTTCCGATGAAAAATCAAAGTTTCAGAAACATTTATAGTTACATAGTTTAACTTTAACCCTAAAATAAAATCCCGGTCACCAATCCAACCCAAGTTAAAATCAGTGTAACAGACAAATTTTGGAGATTATATTATATGATATCATTGGTGTAAAAATCCACACATCCCCAACTCTAACAAACACAGAAAGCGTAAAGCACTTAAGTCTTAGCTTGTATTTTCAGTAACAGGCCAGAGCTCCAAAATACAAGGCCAAATACCCGGGTTAAGATCTCTGTGGATTCTGTTAAAGACACTTGTCTACATGAATTTCTCCAAGTTGCGTCTTGCTGTCATGCCAAAACATTTGTGTTTTGTTTGTGTGGCCCTCCAGGGACTCCTTCCTTCTGTGCCTCCTGAACAGCGCCACCAGTTTTGTGGCGGGTTTCGCCATCTTCTCGGTGCTGGGCTTCATGGCTGAGGAGCAGGGCGTGGACATAGCCACCGTGGCCCAGTCAGGTGAAACAGAACAAGGGAGATCTTTTCTAGGAAAACAGAAATGAATTAATTTCACTGTGTCATGAGTAATAACTTTGTTCTAAAGGTTTTTATTATCAACAAATCCCATTAAAAGACCAACAGGTACTACTAACAGGTATCCTCAGGTAGCCACAGCCTGAAATGGTTTATTCCTCTGTGCCATAGAGTGCCATTGATGTCCAAAGACTATTAATCTATATTAATCCACAGCTGGGTAATGTGTGCTAAAAACATTACAGTGCCCAGCTGCTTTGGAAAATTACTTAGAATTTTTTAAAGTGGAACTATTAAATATAGTGTGGCCTTTTTTTAAGTTATATGTTGTCTGACATGTCATTGTAGCAATTTTTAAATACCCAATTGTAATTCCCCAAAATAACATGATTGATTCAACGCTCTTTGGCAAGTACAAATCTCTACTTTCATTATTTTGGGTTGTCTCATTCAATTTTATACCATTTGAAAAAAAACAAACATTTGAAGTGGTTTTGAAATTGTATTTAGGAAAAGTTGACATATTCCAGTGTGTGATTATCCATCAACATACATTTGTGGTCTAAATAATTCCTAATTTCTGCTTTTCCAACTCAAAAAATAGGTATAATTTCCTATAAATTAGGTTTATTGACCACAACTTCAGAAAATAACTGTAAAACTAAAGTTAATAAGTTAGTTACAAAACATTTTGGGGGATAATGCTAAAAAAAGCGTAAAAAGGGACAAAAACACAACAAAAAGGGTTGATTTTCAATTTTGACGTGAAGACAACACAAGGGTTAAAGATTTACATCTTTAGTTTAGAAGAGGAACACGGGCCTTATAGTACTATTTATAGTTTTCTACATTTGACCAAAAACGATTACAAAATACTTCACCCTTTATGGCTTAATTTATCTGAAAATATTAGTTTTAGTTTCCTTCCTTTCTTCCTCTTATATAATAAGATAAACCCCATCACATACCTAACACCCGGTGATTTAATATCATGTATTTTCTTTGTTCATCCTCTCAGGACCTGGCCTTGCCTTCATTGTCTACCCGAGAGCTGTCGCCATGATGCCTGTACCCCAACTGTGGGCCATCTGCTTCTTCCTCATGATCATCATGCTGGGGCTGGACACACAGGTAGAGACACACACACACACACACACACACACACACACACACCAATGTTGATCAACACTTACAATGGCATTGATGGATTATGTCAACTGCTAAACTAACATCACACCCGCTGACACCTGAACCCTCTGCCCCCCAGTTTGTGAGTCTGGAGGCCCTGATGACGTCCGTGACTGACCTGTACCCCCATCTGATCCGCCGGGGCCACCGCAGGGAGCTGCTGCTGCTATTCGTCTGCATCGTCTGCTTCCTGCTCGGACTGGTCATGGTCACGCCGGTAAGTCCCACTCGGCACAGATGGACGGAGGTGAGGTGTACACGATCCTTTATGATCGTCTGTTGGTTTGAATCATATAGAGTAACCGAGTTTCCTCCACGATGCAGGGGGGGCTGTATGTGTTCCAGATCTACGACCATTTCTCCTGCAGTGGAGCCAGCCTGCTGCTTCTCTCCATCTTCCAGTCCCTGGCCATCGGCTGGGTCTACGGTACACATCTCGTCTCCTCTTTTCTTTCTTTTTATTTCCCTTCTTCCTCTCCTCCCCACCTTCTCTATTCCTTTCCTTTCTTTCCCACCATTGCTTTTCCTCCTCTCATTCTTTCCTTTCATCCTTTAATTTTTCCTCTTTCCTCTGTCCTCTCATTTCGTTACCTTTCCTTTTTTCCATTTCCTTTCGCTCTCCCCTCTCCTATACTTTCCTATCATTTCCTTTTTTTCAATCTCCCCTCCACCTTTCCCTCTCCTCTACAGCCTCACAGGTTCTCTTTTGTCTTTGCTGTCTTTGCTTTAATCAAAGACATATTTTATATGTCAGAAATATCCTACCATTGCATTCAATGTCTGATTTTAATGAAATTATGTCGGAGCTCATTAGGCTGACAGCAGGCTAAATAAATCTTAGGCTGATTGCTGTCAGTACACGCGAAAAAAAAAAAGAAAGAGCAGTGCCAAGAATTAAACACTTTATCACTCCACTAATGAAAGTAGTCAAAAAAATCGGATTAACACACAAAGTCCACATTTTCCCCTCCTTGTGCATTCCAGTCGGAGTCAGCAGACGGTATATTAACATGGCTGCAGCTACCCACTGTTGTAAGGAGACTGGCTCCTAGCCAGGCCCCCGTCTGTCTCCTCCGGGCCCTAAATCAGCCTCCGGGCCCCGTCGCCTCTCAGTCTCAGTCTGGCGGCCCCAGGGAGCCCCTATCCCAGCCAAACCTGGGGGCTCTAGGTCATTTACAAAAACATTGTTTGTTTAAGAGTGTGATAGGTGGAATGTGCCCCTGTACGGACATCAGGACAACACAGTAAGAGCCAGAGCCCGGTACATGTTAAAGAAGAGAGTAGGGCCATCGCAGGTGATAACGAAAAGGTCAAGTAGATGAGCAGAGTGTGTTTGTTTGCGTGTGTGTGCGTGCGTGTGAATATGAATACCAAGGAAGCCTGTTTAATGGCTCTCCCAGCAGGATGTGAGTGGACTGGGTGACCGCGGTCAGGACCCCAGTGCACCTTTTTATGGCTGGGACTGTACCCTTTTTTTAAGGACTCACACATACACTAACACCCTTCTCTTGCTGGCTATGACTCGCTCCATGGGTTGGGTTATTTAAAAAAAGGGACAGCTACTTTGACCTTTTACCTTTTCTTACTTACATTTCTGTATTTCTTTCTACACGGCACACGTCTGACCTAAACGTTGTCAGATTGACGTAAAGCTGCTGCTACTTCAGTTAGTCATCTCTATACGAAGAAGGAGTGATTAGGCTATTACCTAGTAATAGCATTCAGTTATTGTTTAATAGAATTTTTTTTTAAGGAAACAAGTATATATTTTTTACAACCTGTGTCTTAGTATTTTGAGTTTTGACCATCATTCTTATAGGTTGTGACAACATTTAATTAACTAACTAAATAGCTGAGATATAGTGACACAGCATCATCACCTAAATAGATTCCAGTAGGGCAAGACTAATTAGGCTATAATTGAATCCTTCATTTTTGCTTTTTTATTTTTTAATACGTGAACATAAGCATTATTACACAAATTACCTTCAGTAAATGTCAGCTTTGATTTTAATTTTTAAGATTATTATTTGGCCTTCATTCATGACATGCAGCAAAGGGCCTCAGGTCGGCGTGGAACCCGGGCCCGCGGCTTTGAGGAGCAAGCCTCCACACACGGGCGCCCGCTCTACCAACTGAGCTATCCGGGCGCCCCTGTTAGGTCTTTAAGAGCAACTTCCTGTTTTAACTTGGGCGTTGAACATTTAATGCTTTACACTGCTGCTACTACCATGCTCACATCTCCTGTTAAATCTACAACTGTCACTGTCACGACTACCACTGATTCCGTTGGCACTACCGCTACAATGACATGTCAGTTTAAAGTCAGTTTCTTTTTGTAGTACTTCCCTCTATAGTGGTGGATACTGGCAAACAAAACGTATTCCAAGTGAGTGAGCCACTGACTCCAAAAACCACGAGCCGGTCGAAAACCAAACCATGATGTCGAACCAAACCCCAACCACTCGTGGTGAAGTTGTTCTTGTTTTGGCCACAGGAGCCGAGCGCTTCAGCGCCAACATCAGGGATATGACCGGCTACAGCCCCCTGCCCGTCTTCAAGCTGTGCTGGAAATATTTGACCCCGGCTGTGTGCACTGTGAGTGACCCCCTCCCTGCTGACCTGCTGTCACACTGTTTTGTGTCTGCTTGCTGTGTAATACTCTACACATAAACGCATGTGCCTGTCAATCAGTCCTCCCATGTCAAATGTGTAATGGATTTCCATGTGCCTAATATGTTAAACCAAGCCAGAACTGACGTCCAAAGCTTAGGATTAGTGCTGTCCGTTAACCGCGTTATTAACGGTGTTAACGCAAACCCATTTTAACAGCGTCTATATTTTTATCGTGAGATTAACATTCTTTTTGGCCTGGCAAACTTTGTAGTGTTTTCACATGCTGTTGCAACAACTAGTAACCTACAACACCACAACCAATCTAGCTAGACCGGAAACAAAACACCCTTTTATTGATGGACAGTGTAACACTGCGTGATATAGAAAGTTAGTGTGAAATTGAACCCTACAGTAGGCTTTATGCCAATGTTGTTTTCAATGAAAAAAAACATTTGCACAAAGCAAGCCGATCCACTTGTCCATGTTGATAAGAGCATTAAAATGAGAAAAAATGATGGGACAAAAAGAAATCAATGGGACATTTAGAATAGATAAAAAATGTGCGATTAATTGCGAGTTATCTATTACATTAATGCGATTTAAATATTTTAGTTGTTTGACAGCACTACTTGTGATGGATTGGGAGTCTGTTACCGTGTCAACCTGACATACCTCAGTCCAAACGTATGTAGTACTGATTTGGGTTGTTATGTGCAAAGACTAACCGACCCAGTCCTCCTTCTTTATGCCCCCAGGCTACCTTTGTGTTCTCCCTGGTGAGCTGGTCTCCATTGAACCTGGGTAAAGGCCTGGTTGCTCCAGCCTGGGCCACCGCGCTGGGCTGGCTCCTTACCCTCTCCTCCGTCTCCCTGCTCCCCATCTGGGCTATCTACGCCCTGGCCACCACCCCGGGAACCCTGCCACAGGTTGTACCAGCACTCTCCTTAATGCATTTACCACTATACCCAGAGATGTTAAAGAAATCTACACATGCACAATGTGGATTTTCCTCAGATAATGAAACAAAAGCAAGATTTTTAAACAGAATGCACCAAATAAGACTTTAGAGTGATCTTTTAACAATCAACTAACTGTAAATTTTTGCCTCCGTCCCCGCAGCGCTTCCAACTTCTGTGCAGTCCTGCTGAAACCTCATTGCAGGCCAACCACTACTTCCCCCACCAGCACCCCTACAGCCCCGCGCTGCCCCTGACCGAGAAGCAGAAGGAGCCGACTACAGACATCATCCAGAATCCTCTCACCTGAGGATGGGCAATGGCGCTGTAACATTGGATGCTGGTTAGGCAATTAGGTGTGGCGAAGGGGAGGGTCAAGGTTAGATTTAATGCTGCTTAGGATTCTAGACTAAACATGTTTTGGGTTTTTTTCATTCATTATACGGGAAGGTTAAAAGTAACATTACATTACAATATAAACGGGCCTGACTCGAACGTGGTTACAGCACGTCGAGACACGTTTGGACGACTAAAACAGCAATCCAGTTCCAAGACTTGGACAATACATGAGCAATTAATGTGTGCAAGTGTAACCGTTAAGAAGGAGCTTGCTTGTATGACTTTTTCTAATACGTGATGGATGATTGTGTTCTGATGTGATGGGAATGTCATTCCAAATCTAGGTGTAACTAAAGAAAAAGGATTTCAGCCCATAATTGTTTTTATATGGAGGAATTGGAATAAGTGCCTCTGAGACTGACCGACGGAGGCGTCCTGGTCTCATGTGTGTCAGAGAAGTGCACCAAGGGCTGGTAAGGTGGCATTTTGAAAGTTTTAACGGACCGTAGAGGCCTGTTTCCGTTCAGAAGATTTCCCCCACCCTGTTGCCAGCTATCAGCGTTGTCTAGTCTAACATGGCACCCAATCCTCGATCTTGTTAACCCTACATGCTTCGAATCTGCACGCGAGACCCATTTAAGCACAACCCCTCTGCTCTGTTCTCCGTTTTTGCCGGCATTACTGAAGGAGTTAGCGCTTTGCTCTCTATGAGAGATCACTGCATGCTCAGCTTTGACTCTCCACTACATAAAGGTTCTGTTTAGGTGCTGGTATCCTCTGATGACTCTATGAGTCAGACAGGTTTTATACAGTGATGTGCTTTACCCTCTGTGATCGCCATATCATTGAGTTTAAAGGGTTCATGGTATGGTACCATGCCTTATACCCCTTACACCCATTTTTACTGCCAACGTATCAAGTGCTTAACTTGATGTCATGGTTACGCTTTATCAATAACGAAATGATCTAAATGTACAGTAACAGTTTTCATCAATCATACTCGTCTATCGCTTGAAAGAAAGCAGGCAGGAAAGTTATTTGTAACTTTTTTTTTAGTTGTTGTTAGTGCAGTTCTTGCTTAATAAAAGGGCGTTGTTAGAACGTCTTTGCACTGTACCAAAAATAACTCTCACATATCAAGCTGAGAAACAGGCAATCCTCATGTCTGGCTCAACATGTGTTAACACAATGTTGAAGTGCTGCTGCTGCTGCTGCGTAGACAAAACTGATTTATTTATGTATTTTATCCTAATCCCAAAACATTTCACATAAAATGTTTAAGTAAGTTTTTAATAAGAAAATACCTCTGCCTCAGTATATTTAACTGTAACATGCAGTGCAACTTTGAAGTGCAAATCTAAAGTGGCAAATGAAGAAATGACCTCTATGCAGTGAAGGGATGTTTATATTCATCAGAAGAAGAAAGGATGCAGAAAATGAAGCATCAAGTCGGGTTTTGTAGAAATACCTAATAAGTGCCCCCACTGTTTATAAAATGTATTTTTCATATAACAATAACCGTTGTTATAGACTTTTAAAATGTGCTTTCCACTGTCTCTGGGGTTTCAGTTGTGAAGAAATGTACTCTTCATTGGGAAAACTTGTTTAAATCTCTAAAACCAGAAGGATGAGCAATATGTCTTGAGTGAGCGTGATTTATTTAATATGTTTGAAGATACGTAGTTCCATTTGCAAACTTGAAACAGCATTTTTTCCTGTACTGCCATTCAGACCTGGATCAGGTTTCTGATTGAACTTCTTTTGGATGTTCCTCTGAGATTCATTTAAAACCCATCTTCTATCTTATGAAAGACAATCATTTACTTCAACTAGATCCAAGTGTTTAATTATCTTTGTTTACATATGTATACATGTGCCTTTTTTATTTCAAATAGGATACTTTTGTATGTGTATCATTTTCTTTTTTACATACATACATTGTGGAAACATTGTGTTGACTGTGTTCATTTTTTTGGCTAAAAGGTGAGAAGCTGTGTGCGTGCAGGTGTGTGTTTGTGTTCTCCAGAACAGAGTGTACCTGTGCTAGAAGGCTAAGGCTGTCACCCAGGAGAAGTTGCTCTTGCCCTTGGCGCCATGGTAACGGATGCTGAAAACACACCTGGTTTCCAAGAGAGAGAATGAGAGGAAATGAAGGGGAGGTGGAGGAAAAAGGGAGAGTACACACACACACGCACACCATCAGCAATTCAACCATCACAAGAACAAGCACTTTGATTGCCGGTCCCTTCATCTGAAGCATTTTCATCCTGATGGGAATTACTGGTTTAACATCCATGAAGGGATAGAAGATAAGGAGTGAGGGAGATATGTGTGTGTGTGTGCGTGCAGAGGAGGAGAGGGAGTGAGAGTTGCCGTGCCGGGGGGGGGGGGGGGGGGG
>NC_048430.1:6037698-6115071 GCF_013103735.1 Etheostoma cragini
AGACCGGTAGTGGGGGTGGGTGGGGGGTGCATTGCATAACGGGTGGTTTGAACATGAGGTTCAACTCGTTTCTGGACTAGGGCACATTGTTTTTACGTTCAATACTAGGTTGCAGGGCCGTAGCAGAGCTTTTGAACGAGCCCGTGGCCCCCCCAACGCAACCCTCCTGTTGAGGTCAACATTCGTCTTTAGGCTTATTTAAATGCAGAGTGTATCCTTGTTGTGGGATGTTTTATGTGTGGATCGTACCACGGTGGGCCTTGACAGGGGCCGCAAGGCTTACGATGGCAGCACACCGTGTTCCACTTTTGGCTGCGTGTCCGCCCACACGCTCTCACGCTCACACACACACACGCCCACTCCCTGGCTGCTTTCCTGCAACACTACCCACACTGCTCAGTCACGTAGAAGGGGCTTTGGATTAACACGCCACTTTAGGAGAGCCGACATGGGCTCAAAGTGTTTGACGCAGCAAAATTGAAACCTAATATCTGCGCTCAAGTTCTGCGTAGGGTGTGTGTGCATCCACAAAGAGAGGCCTCCCTCCCTCTTGGCGTGCAGACGCACACTGAAACCCCCCTACTGTGGTGCGCGGAGGTAGTAGCTGTTAGGTGACTCAGCAAATGAGCAGTGTTTTGGAATTTTTGAAGACTTGACAGTGGGTTTTTGTGAGACACAGGTACTTCAGCTCCAGTGAGGTATGCATGGCTCAATCCCTCTCTGCAGACAAGTCTGACATCCCATTGGCAACGCAACACACACTTCCCTAAAGGTACAATAAATAATCAAGACAGCTCCCAGAGCAGTTTCAGGCCCAGTCACACACCTGCAAACTCTCATAGACACAAACACACACTTTTTTTCTCTTTACTTCCTCATACCCAAGGACAGCATATACTGTGTGCATGCTCACAGATTCCCTCCACTCGCCATTAAATGTCTCACACAGGAACACTGAACTCCCAGAACTCTCATTCAGGAACAGCCATAAATTATCTATTCCTGAAACTCTCTAGTCACAACATTTTGGACTTTTAGCCTTCAATTATTAAAGGAGTAAAAGTGGTAAAAGTGTAAAAATAACAGGCTGTTGTTTCATGGTTAGGATAAATGGTGTTGGTCCCGGGGGGTGGCAGCATGTTGCTGTGTGGGAACTTGTTTTGCTGATGGTTTTATGCTGGCTACAAGTAATGTTGATATCCTGAAATTGATGAAAACGAGAAAGAAGAAGCGGGAATTGTCACTGATAAGGTAGATGTTCTTATTTAGTCATGACCAGAAGTGATTGTTTAGAGGTTCAGCTCCTTGCTTCTTTTTCTCTTCCTCTCAAGGAGTTTCATGAGGATTTTGATGGACTTGCAAAGTCTAACAGGCTCCTCTTTCTTTGCTGAGGCAATGGGAAATACTCCAGTGACAGCATTGTTCAAGTTTCTCTGCTCTCCTCCAGCACTTGACTTCACTCTGATTTGAGGCAGAGAGGGAGAGACAGAGAAGAGGGGGGGTGGAGGAGTGGTGATTGAGCGCAAAGGGGGCAGGACTTTTTCTCCCCGGGTCCTATTAAGAGCAAACTTTGTGTTTTTGTTCTCCAAGTTCAGCTCAGTGCTCTCCAGCCTAGACAAACTTCCTCTCTGCTGCTCTTTTTCATTTCTATTTCCCCCACTCTCAATGGTTTTGTTTGCTCGCCTGTTGGTTACTACTGTGTGTGTGTGTGCGTGTGTGTGTTTTCATTGGGGATTTGGACACCGGGAGGATGCGCTTTTTGGAGGAACAAATACTCAAAGTTGTCTCTTCGGCCAGGCCGGGGTTGTTTTAGTGGATAAATAGATGTTCTTCGGGTTGGAATGAACAATGGTGCGGATCCTTGGTGCTCTGGCGGAGGACATGCTCTGGTTTCGGCTGCTGTTGCTGTGCGTCGTGGAGTTGGAGCTGGGAGCCGGGCTTTCTACTTTCCAGGGTTTCTATCTTCCACCTGCGAACGGGTCGCTTCTCACACCTGCCCGGAGGACAGACGGGGTCGTGCGGACCATTGACCGGATTTACCACGGAGGAGGGAAGGTGGGCTACCTGGTGTACCTGGATGGGAGCCGGTTTCAGCTTGACATGGAGCGGGACGAGTCGCTGCTGTCGCATCACTTTAGCCCCCAGTATGTGTTCGCTATGATGGGGGACAGCCCTGCGCCTTTGCAGCGGGAATGCGTGTACCGTGGGACAGTGGACTCCAACCCGGAGTCCCTGGCCGTCTTCAACCTCTGTGGCGGGGGTCTCGAGGGCTACTTCGCCTTGGACCACGCGCGCTACTCCATCACGCCTATAGTCAGGGCGAAGGGACACGAGCACGACTTGCGTGCCCTGCACGACAAAGACGCGGAGAGCGCGCTCCATGTGTTCACGCGCGAAAGTTTCAGCTTTGAGGCCATGCGCGATGCGCGCGAGAGTTGCGGGACGCGTGACGGGCGCAGAGGACGCAGGCATGCGGCGGGGAAACGCCGGCACAGAGCTCGCGGGAAGGGGGGACAGGGTAAAGAGGGACTCGCAGAGGAGAGCACGGATGAGCACGGTCCGCGCGGGCGAACATGGTGGAGCCGGTTCGCCAAAGCAGCAGCAGCAGCTGCTCCGGAATCTGGCACGCGCAGCAAGAGGTCAGTCTCTCGCGCCAGGCACGTGGAGCTGCTCCTGGTGGCCGATGACACCATGACCAAGAAATACGGCAAGGACTTGAATCACTACCTGCTCACACTGGCCTCCATCGCGTCCAAGCTGTACGGGCACGCCAGCATCGAGAACCCCATCCGGCTGTCGGTGGTGAAAGTGGCCGTGGTCGGTGAGAAGGAGAAGGGGCTGGAAGTGTCCAAGAACGCGGCGACAACACTGAAAAGCTTCTGCAAGTGGCAGAACCAACAGAACCCGCTGGACGACGACCACCAGCACCACCACGACGCCGCCATCCTCTTCACCAGGCAGGTAAACAAACTTCCCTCTCTTTACGCACCTCCACCTGTCCGCTCCTCTCACCTGGCGGGCGCCAGTCTCCCGCCTGTCTCCCACCCGTCCCACACAGCGGAGAAAGAGGCGGTTAGCGCCCCGGTGTGATGCAGGCGGCGGAGTCACGCCACGGTTTGTTTTTATTTTGATGGCGCACGTGGTGGTGGTGGCAGCTGCAGCTTTACGCACTTGGCAGATTGAGCCTTGGATGGCTTATTGGAAATAGTTTAGCAAAACACACGCTGTAATGAAAAATAACTGACACACACATCCCCCCTTTTTAAATTCTATAATTCGAATTGCCTAATTGCACGGCATTTCCCTTTTGAGCAGGTAGGTAAGGTCTTTTTTATTTTGGCCAACTGTGAACCATATCTCCATTTGCATCCCAGTCAGTCAGAAGTGAAGACTGAACAACCTGCTTCCCACATGCTTTTATATGTCATCTACTCCCTTTGTGTGCGTTTTCTTTCTCCTTCTTCTTTTTTTTTGATGAATATTTCGTGCGCAATGCAACGCAGCGGCTGTAAAAGTCCATACGCCTGCGCCTGGTGTTTTTCTAGGCAGGCTCTTCTGTCTTCAGCCTCCCCCTCCCAGTCCCCTGACGGTCCCATAGCCTCGAAGTCCGTGTGAGCTGAGGCGCGTGTCCGCGGCCGTGCACGCACATTCTTCCCAGGGTGAGAGAGAGGTTTGAAATCAGCTGCTTGATGCATTGCAGAAATACCCTTAAGCTCCCTTGAAACCGCAGTTAACTAGGTAGTCATCCCATCCCCTCTCTCTCTCTCTCTCTCTCATCCCTTCAGTCTCCACATTTTTTCCCCAGTTACTTTTCCAGTGTCTGTCAGCTGGGGTTGGGAGCTGCAAGAAAAACAATCATCCACCCTATGAGAAGCTCTACGTTTACCGAGACCACACTCTTTTATCCCTTCTTTCACCTCCCCTTTCTCTCTCTTCCTCTTCCCTCCCTGCCTGGTCGAAAGCCGCAGGGCAACAGCAGATCTACATGCATTTTTCGCCTCTCCGGGTGTGGCTTCATGGTGGTTTAGCTCCATTTGACAAGTCTGATAGCTCGCCTTGGATTGCGGTGTGCTCGGCTCATGCAGGGTCTTGTCTTGGCTTGGGTGGAAAAAGCAAGCACCAGTGGTATTACCTCGGGTCTCCTGGCATGCAAGTTGGTGGCGTAATGCATTGGCCAAGGCAGCCGGTTATGCGTAGTTGAGGTCAGCAATCTGGCAACGTGGCTCAGTTCCTGTGTGCCAACCCCCTCGCCGTGGCTCCTTACTAACAGTGTGGCCACTACACCTGCACGGGCCAGACGGTGCCATCCTCCGGTGGATGGGTTAGGCTGCCGGGAGGCCAGGGTCAGGGCGAATGGAAACAGCAATCCAGATACCTCTAATGCAAGGAGCTTCAACATAGGGTCCGGGACCCCCATGGGGTTCTCAGAGTCAATACAAGGGGGCCTCCAAATTATTGTGAATTTCTTTCTCCTAGTCTTTACATGAACCCAACATATTATTAGCAAGTATAAATCCCCACTGATGATAGGGTTACTGGCCCATATGTAAGGTACAGATACCGTTCATCCTAAGTCTGTATGTGTAACATTAAAACATGATTATAAAACCATGGCAACAAATATTAGGCTATTTTAATAGGTTAGTATTCTATGCAAAAATTAATAAAGACCATCCTATACGTTATTGTAGGGGGGTTCCCTGTTCTGTCTCTCTTTCAAGGGGTCTCTTAAGAGGTCCTTGGCTTAAAGCAACGTTGACAACCCCTGTTCTTAAGGCCTCATACTCATGTTGCTTGTTAAAAAAAACATGCACTCTCTGTATCTTTACATTGATTTAAAATTCCTTTTCATCTCATAGGAGTCAATGTTAAGGCTTTCCAGTTAGACTGTATCTCGTAATATCATTGATATCATTATATTAGACACTTTTCATAACTTTTTTTAGATTTAAGTTGTTTTTAGAGGAGAAAAGCCTCTAAAACTGTAGAAACAAAAAGATACAACCTCCATTTTAACAGAAGCCGATAAGAGGCCGATATTACCAGTATATCAGCCAGCACCTGAGCTGTGTCTCACCTGTCGCAGCACTTGCATCATTCATAAACCTGTCTCCTGCCTCACTCACACATCTCACCTCCACTGTTAAAGGTGGAGGGCCTGCTGTAGATGTTACCTGTCAGCACAAGAAGCAGGTGATCCCACTCTGTTGCACACAGAGCATATAATCATATCCTATGGCCCCTGTAACACAGCACAGATCTTCTGAGAAACATTACAAGGCGGGTTTCTGATCCCTATCTTTGGCATTTCTTGCAGCTAAATCTGTGTGTAGATGAGCCCACAGCTAATGGCCGGACTTCAGGGTCACAGTCTTAATAAGCCAAAACAGCAGCCACCTCCTTACTTTGACCTTTAAACTCTTTGACCATTAAAAGGCCATTTTCAGGCGTCTGTCTTTTGGCTGAGTGCTTTTATTGCTGCGACAATACCTTGTATATCGTTAGAACGGACAGATGAGCAGGGCTGAGGTTTCTTTACAGCTAAACACTGCAGGAAAACAAACTAATGTGAACTCACTCTTATTCCACCCTTAATGTGGAATGGGAAGATGCTGACATCTTGAAAAAAAAGGCAGTTTTTGCCCTATTCTTTAAGAAAACCCCACTTTATTTTTGCAAGATTGGCTCTCCATACATGCTGCACAAAATCACTTTACAAACAAATAGATCAGAGCCATGAGAGTTTCTATTGACTCAATGCCAGTGTGGAAATGATTTGGCTCAGTTACCTCATACCTATCATGTATTTACCTGTATTTTTGATTTTAAAAAAGGAAAGAAAAATACTTTTAATATATGAGGCAGGATAGCTTGTTTTTGTCAGGAAAATAACTTTGGTTGTAATACTTAACAGGATAGGACAGACATGGCCTTAGATTCACTTCAGGTGTGTTACAGGAAATGGTCTGCTTGATATTCTATTAAGCTGTCGGAGGTGTCAAGTATTAGTTCACTGTATGTATTAAAACCTTTTTTTCATCTGCGTATTTGTAGCAACTGTGGAGCCAAACCTGATAATTGTAGTCCACTGAACTAGAACTGAAGCTCATTGAAGATTTTGTGACCGTGAAGTCGGACCAGTCCATTGTTCCTAGACGAGAGAGGAGGGAGGGGGGGCGTCAGGAGCGCGCAGGTCAGAGGGAACTCGTCTCTTTGTGGTCGGGTCCAATTACTCCAACACCCGTACCCGCGGTGAGCTGACCCGTGTGGCAGTGTCACCCTGTTCCACACATACCAGCACCAGAACAACAACGGACACATTGAGGGGACTCAGGTCTTGGAGTGTGTATCCGTGGAACGTTAAATGTTATGCATGGCTGTGTTCACTTGTTGTGAGCTTGGACAGTGGACAAAGCCCCACTGTAAGTTGGCCAGAGAGAGCTGCAGAGAAATTGACATACATGTGTGTATGCTGCCATTTGAGGATTTAGTATTTGTGAAGCCAGTGATAGTGAAGTGCTGACCTTTTTTGACCTGGGTTGAGGTTAGGCCACTGTTAGATTTGCCAAATATAAGCACTTTATAAAACGTTATTTTGTTGTTGTTTTTTTACATTTTGCCTTTACATTTTTTGGCATTTAGCTGAATGCCACGTGAAGACTTGGAAATGCAGTTGAAAGCTGCTGAGTGGACCTTGAGTTGAGATAGTTCTGTCACATATACTGATCCCAACTTCAAAATAGAACGGCCAAAAGAATATCTTGCATGACAATAGGTTTACAAAATTGATATCACAGAATCATAATTCTGTATTATGACCACATGAGTCCATATGATTTCATTTTGCAAAAACACTAAGATGAACAAACCAGTTCCTCCGTATGTAACACACAGTTATGTCATTTTCCCTCGGACAGTGAATGTGCACACTCCTCCCTTTCCGTCCACTTGTCTTCCTCCTCTTCCACCGTGTGTGTTTATGTGCGTGCCTGTGTGTACATTAAAGTGTACATTTCCCAGGCCTCGCCCCCATCACAGCTAGCCCCTCTATTTGTTTTAACTGTTCTTGATATTTCACACGTGCTACACCTCGTCTGGTATATGTTGACAACCTGCAGACAGTGCTTGGATCCCAAACCCTCCACCCTACCGCCGGGTCTGTCGACACTACTAGCCAGAGGTAGAGAGAGAGAGGGAGAGAGAGAGAGAGAGAGAGAGCTCAGTCTGCCCCGGTAACAACACTCTCTTCACACTGTGATGCATCAGTGACTTTAAACTGCACTTCTGTTTACTATCATGGTCTGAGGTTTCCTTTGGGCACTAAGCTGTCATTCTTGTATAAATCAGCCTTGTGGGTTTTTTCTGCTCTCACGTGCAGTATGTCTTGTGAATAGCTCTTCCAGCTTTGAAGGTACTAAACAGAAACATTTCTGTGGCTATTGTGGCTTAACAAATACATTAGTTTGAGTATAATATTGCATGGAAATTAAAGTATTTGACAATCTGTCAATCACTGCTGACAGATTATTAGTGACCTGTCCAGTCATTGATAGAGAGCGGGTAGCTTTTGGTTAGCAGGTGTTTTGGGGGGTTTTAAGCCTTTTAATGACATGACAGATGAAGAAGTGAAAGGGAAGAGAGAGAGGGAATGACATGCAGCAAAGGGCTGCGGGTCAGTGTCGAACCCGTGCCCAATGCATTGAGGAGTAAACCTCTATAGATGGGTGCCCACTCTACCAACTGAGCTATCCGGGCACCATTGGTTAGCAGGTTTGTTTGAATCTGCCTGCAGAGTGTTTTCATCACACAGAGTGAGCTAAACCCACTTGCAAGAGGGATTTACATGTGTGTGTGTCTGGGTCTGGGTCTGGGTCTGGGTCTGGCCGGCTGTTTGTTTAATACAAGCCTTGGCCTGGATTCCAAGTGGTCTTGTTACACACACAGACACACACACACACACAGCTCTGATCGCCTCCTGACCTTAACAACCAGCTTACCACCTGTTCTCCTGTTATTTCTGCCAATATTTCAGTAACTCCTTCTTGTTCTCACAGTTCTTCTCTTTAATATCTGGCATCCCTCCATAGTTGTGTGTGATTCCTGTACGTAGTTCCCCCCCCCCCCTCCCTTTTTATGTTCATGTGAGAGGCCTTTTAATGAAAACAAATTTGGGAATAGAGTTGGCGGATGGAAGAAGAAACAATATGCTGAGTTTACGGGATATTACCATTCTTCTTCTACTTTTCACCCACGCGTTCCCTGTTACACTGAAGTTCAAGTTGAACAAGAGAGACACAAACAGCTCTCGTGATAGAGCCGGGGAGAGGGTGAATAAATAAATAATTGGAAAGGAGCGAGGTGAAAGAGTGTGGGAAACGGCAAAAGAGAATCTATGAAAATCTCTCTCTGAAGCCAGTGTCCTTTGTACGCTGGCTTGCGTGCCCATAGAAAAGTCAAGAGAAAGTTACATGCATGCAGCAAGCGGGTTTGACGTGCCCTTGGTGTGCTTCTTGTGTATCCAACAGTCAGTTGGCAAAGCAGGAACTCTCTTTCTGTTTTCTGCATGTGAGTGTACCATGCATTTATATGTGCTCCGTACGTGCCCATTTATTGACATTAACTTCCTATAATTATGAGCATTTGAGTTTACTTGAGCATGTGTGTTTGTGTGTGTTTGTGTGTGTGTGTGTGTGTGTGGGGGGGGGTCCCACCCAGTCAGTCTTGTGTGGAAGTGAAAAACACAAGGCAGTTTGTTCCAAAGCCGCCCCTCTGGGAACGGGTAAACACCCTCCCAGACAGCCTCTCACACAGGACCCAGCAGGCCTGTCAGCACCACTTAACATGACGATTCATCCTCTCCACAGGACGTGTGTGTGTGTGTGTGTGTGTGTGTGTGTGTGTGTGTGTGTGTGTGTGTGTGTGTGTGGATGTGGATGTTTGTCTTCATATGTGTATGTGCCTCTGTACCCTTTAGAATGAACGTGTGTGTTCTATACATGTTGTGCTGCAGTGCGAGTGTGTATGCACATGCACAAAAGCCCATGTGCAGGCGTGTGAACTCTGATGCAACAGTTTGATTGATTGGCAGGACTGAGCAGTGCACCCCGAGGCCTTGTCTGCATGGACATGTGTGGGAATCAAAGCAAAGATCGATACTATGTGCTCAATGAGGCAGGCAGAAAGATGCTGGAGACAGAGGGAGGATGCAGGTATTAAGAGCAGTAGGAGGGAAAGGGACACATTTTACATATCAACATCACCAGTCACAGGAAGTTCTACTCAGATGGTGAAAAGTGTTCACAACGACTCAACTGACCTCACTTGAATATCTCAGACTGGCTGCATTACAAACTGGAGTTATGGAGTTTGAAAGGCAAGGAGTTTTTAAAGCTTAAGTTTAAGCTCAAGTTTAAATGGATTTTTTAACTATTTTAAGAGAGGAGTTCCATAAATAAGGCTGTTTGTTCCAGAGCCATATTATGTACTGTATATTATGTGATATTAGGCATTTCCCGATCTATCAGTATCGGCATTTATAATGGCCAAAAACAACAACAAAAAAACATTTTTATTCAATCATCAGAATCGTTTATAATGACAATAAATAATTCTGAGAAATGAATATAAAAAATAAAAAAACGGATGGTCAACCATGTTGTGAGCGTTGGCGTTGCATAGTTTGTCCACCAGAGGGAGCTCTACAGCGTCCCTGTTGGCGACAGAGGCTTTTTTTTGTTAATGTGCTTTTGTTCAAAGTACTTTAAGTTTCATATTTTAAGTTTGTATTTTTTTACATTTTATTTATCAGAACGTTAATACATTTTGATGTTCCTCTGTTCTGGTGTGACAATAAAACAAATTATTATCATATTTTAGTGAGAACTCATAGATAACCATAAATAACTAATGTTAGGGAAAGCTGTTTATGTTTTGTAACGCGTTTCTGGATTATTTTTTTAAATATATGTCGACATATCAGATTTTTCCCAAGTATTGGGATGAATTCTTTTTGTAAACTATTTCAATAAACAAGTTTTTTAACAATTTCTTGTGGTTTAATGTAAAATTGACGGCATTTCTTTTGTCCAGGACCTCTGTGGCCACCACTCCTGTGACACCCTGGGGATGGCAGACGTCGGCACCATCTGCTCCCCGGAGAGAAGCTGCGCCGTCATCGAGGACGACGGGCTTCACGCCGCGTTTACAGTCGCGCATGAGATAGGTAGGCATGGATACACACACACACACACACACACACACACAAAGCTATGAACAAGCCAGGGCACGCACATCTGTCAGCACATCTCGATGCTGATAAATATCACGAAAGCATTGTCTGATGTCATACTCCTGATTACTGACTCTTGGTATGTTTTCTGTTCTCATTCTTGCTGCATGTGCAAACCCGCGACAAGTCTCATCGTTTCTCTCCCTTCCATCCACTCTGTACGTCTCGTCCTTTCTCTCCACGCCTCAGGCCACCTGCTAGGCTTGTCCCATGACGACTCCAAGTTCTGCGAGGAGCGTTTCGGAGTGAACAGCGACAAGCGGCTAATGTCCTCCATCCTCACCTCCATAGACGCCTCCAAACCCTGGAGCCGCTGCACCTCGGCCACCATCACAGACTTCTTCGATGATGGCAACGGTGGGTTTGGGAGAAAATAAAGAACAATAAAGGCACGGGGGGGAAATAAAGCTTCCATGCTCTGTAGTTCTTTTCACCGTGAGAACTTTTCCCAGCCAGTAAAAGTTTTATTTTCTCCATCTACAAATTGCCTCCATGTGAATTTGACTTGTGATGGCTTTTCTCCCACAGTACCTTTCAGTGAGGGCTGTTTACTTCCAAACAAAGCTGTAATCTCTAATAGAAAGTTATTTACAACCCTATTATCCTTTTTTTAAGAGTGTACTTGCAGTGAAGTTAAAGACAGATCTTTGGCAGGAAATCAAGATGAGTCATACTTTAGCAAGTCGTGCCATTTGTTACGGCCGTAAAGCATTGTCGGTTGTCATCACTTTGCATAATTCATATTACAACAGCATAGTTTCAAGCTTGACAGTATCTGCTGCTGCTCTCACCCTTTTATTAAGTGATAACTCATCTAGACCTCATTTGTCTAAATCAAGATAGACTTTTACACATCAAAACCAGCCAAGAGTATGCATGTGGCAGTGCCTTTTTTAAAGTTTTTATTTTTTGCCCTCCTCTTTCTGTCCTGCTATAGCGGAGTGTCTTCTAGACTCTCCTCGCCAGCCCCTGCTGGGCCCTGAGGAGCTCCCCGGGCAGAGCTACGACGCCGTCCGCCAGTGTCGCCTGGCCTTCGGCCCCGAGTACACAGTCTGCCCCGGCATGGACGTATGTTTCCGCCTGTGGTGCGCCGTGATTCGCCAGGGACAGATGGTGTGTCTGACCAAGAAGCTGCCGGCCGTGGAGGGGACGCCCTGCGGGAAGGGACGCATCTGCCTGCAGGGGAAGTGTGTGGACAAGACCCGCAAGAGACACTACTCGGTAAGTGGTATCATTATATGGAGGACACGGAGATGGAAGGTGACTAAAAAAAGGACTAAAATCTAAAATAGATTCCTTTTTATAGTTCAAAAACTGATATTTTAAGCACTCATTTCCACATTGTACAAACTTGTCTGTGAGAGACATACGTAAAAAAAGAAATAAAGGTAATATACAGTTGACAGGGCAAAACAACAGTGGAGAAGAAGAGAAAAACTTCACTGGTTCTTCATTGTGTGGTCTGCTTTTTTTATTCCACTGCTGATCTGTGCTATTTGTTTCTTTGGCCTTGCTTAAATAGATCTAAATTGAATTTGGCCTTAATGAGTTAAAGGACTGAATCTGTTTTTGGCAGGCTGTCGACACTGTGGGTGTGTGTGTGTATAAGGGGAGGGGAGGGGAAGTCAAAAAGAATGGTAAAGAATATTCTTTGTGTTTATTTGTCACATTTGACGGTTCTGGCTGGATCTTTGGCAGAAGACTGCATGTGTGGACCCGGCCCAAGTTCTGACTCTCTTCAGTTTTTCACTGCCTCGTATGACGACCAGTTTACTGCTCAGAGAAACGCCAAGCCCCTCCATTTTAGACGTCAGGATCTTTTAACCTCTATGTATATTTATTGTAGTATGATTGTAGTTTAAGTGGATTTTACTGTGGAAAGAAGTACTTTAGAGACTCGGCGGAGGAACTAAATGGAAAAGCTTTGCAGAACTTCAGGATTATAAAATCAACTTTGTCTCATAAATGTTAAATGCTGCTTATCCAGTCCTATTTTATCACGGGGGACTCATGTAGCGCTGGTTGGAAAAACACAAAAATGAGTACTAAAAGAATTTCATTCAGGCTGTTCCTCAGGGGAAGCATGTGAGCTGTTACACCCCAGATCCAGCCATGCTGTCTTAATAAAAGGCTTTATCACATGGGGACAGCCTTGTCTCTTTTCCACACCACAATGCATGCCACATTTTTTTTAATCACAAATCTCTTTTCAAAGGGACTTCCCTGTGACACGTGGCTCGGCCAGCAACCACTCTGACTTCCAGCATGTCTTATAAGCACTAATTGTCCTCTCTCATCTCCTCTTTTTTGTCTTTCTTTCCCCTTCATCCCTCTCTACCCTCTGATCTCTCCCCTGCTGTCATGTCCCCCAACTCGTGTGTCCTCTTTCATCTTCCCTCTCCTCTTCAATCCTCTCTCTTCTCTCTCTCTCTCTCTCCCAGGCGTCCAACCACGGTAGCTGGAGTTCCTGGGGTTCTTGGGGTGCGTGCTCCAGGACTTGCGGGGGCGGGGTGCAGTTCGCCCATCGCCTGTGCAACAACCCGCCACCACGTAACAACGGGCGCTACTGCACGGGGAAGAGAGCCATCTATCGGTCCTGCAGCGTCACACCGTGTCCAGCATCAAGTGAGTGTTATAGCCTGAGAATGCATGCATGATTATAATAATACAAGCTGATGTTTATTTATTATATACAGTTCTTCATGTCAAACTTCTTTTGATGGAACTTTTCTTCAGGTAAAAGTTTCCGGCAGGAGCAATGTGAAGTGCGCAACGGTCCCCAGACAGATCCTAAAGGGGTGAAGACCTTTGTTGAGTGGGTGCCTAAGTACGCAGGAGTCCTCTCTAAAGATGTGTGCAAGTTGACCTGCAGAGCAAATAAGACAGGATACTACGTGGTGTTCTCTCATAGGGTGAGTTAGGAATAAAAAACAAAGTGTGCAGTGTATTTAATGGAAACCAATGTGGAAAACGATTTTTTGACTGTTTGTCTTCAGGTGATAGACGGGACAGAGTGTCGTCCTTATAGCAGCTCGGTGTGCGTGAAAGGGAAGTGTGTACGGACAGGCTGCGACGGCATCATTGGCTCCAAGCTGCAGTTTGATAAGTGTGGTATATGTGGAGGCGACAGCAAAGGATGTGTACGCGTTGTGGGCAACTTCACTAAGAAGAGGTAAGAAAAGACTTGGGCTGGTTGTACGTCTTTATTTTATGTAAAATCATGCACATACAGACTTTTGTACACATGCATCATAGTGGAGTCTCAGTTTAGAGATAGTGAGGTTTTTTTGTCTTTTTTACTGGAGATATCTCAGGGCTTTTGCAATATGCTGAAATGATAATGCAACACCCGTGTGATGTCAGCGGAATGGGAAGAACATGAAAACGTTAACACAATATTCCAAGATAGTCACCCCCTTGCATGCTTCTTCACATCATCTCTGACATGTCATGATTGTTCTGTTCAACAAGGCTCGCTCATTTCCTCCATTTTGCATTCGCGAGTGTTGCTAACTTGCAAGATTTGTCACAGTTTGCCGACAAGTGAATCGCTTCCATTTGGATGCAAAGCCAGCACTGACAAAGAAACCACTGTCTTACGTATTGATCTGACCTGTCTTTGCCTTTCTCTCTTGCTCAACAGTAAGGGATACACTGACGTGGTGAAGATTCCTGCAGGTGCCACCCACATCAAGGTTCGTCAGCACAAGGGCAAGGACCAGACCCGCTACACTGCCTACCTGGCCCTCCGACGGCCCAGCAACGAGTACCTCCTTAATGGCAAGTTTGTGATCTCCACCTCCGAGACAATCATCGTACTCAACGGTTCTGTGCTTAACTACAGCGGCTGGAGCCAAAAGGACGAGTCGCTCCACAGCGTGGGTCCCGGGGCCATCCAAGAACCCTTGGTGGTCCAGATTCTAGCAACAGATGCTAAAAAGCCTCTGGATGTTCATTATAGCTTCTTCATGCCGCGCAAATTAGCCCCGCAGCAGCCATCAGCTCCGCTCATTCCCAAACCAAAGGCCACCTTTCCACAGAGCACTACGAGAGCCTCAACCACGACGAGAACCACCACCATCAGTAGCACCACTATATCTTTCTCTGCTCCCCCTGTCCTGGTCCCAGGGCCACCGACAGCTCCAGGTCCCTCCACCCCTACCCCGGGGCCCCACTGGGTAACGGGATCCTGGATGACCTGCTCCAGGACTTGTGACACTGGCTGGCAGAGCCGGACAGTGCAGTGTAAGGACCGGAATGGAAAACTGTCCAAGGGCTGCACGTTAGGTGCCCGACCCTCTGCCTTCAAACACTGTCTGGTGAAGAAATGCTGAGGCGGCAGGAGAGGAAAAATGATTTGTAAGACAAGAAACAATTCATGGGAAGAAGTTTAATCTGGACATCTGAAGTGCTGGATGTAGGACTACGGACCAATGAATTAAAGAACCACGAATAGGACTGTGGATGTTGGCTAAAGGGCCTGGACCAGATACACAGAGACTCAGAGACAGATTGTCATGACTAAATGCCAGAGGAATGTCCTGGAATCATAGTAGCTATGCAGAGCACAAGTAGAACAGAGGACAGAGTCCGAATGTTAGTGACAAGTAACGCCCTAGCATAGCTAAGGACTTAAAATTGCATGTCATTTCCACATGGACAGTTACTGATTGTCTTTACTTCAGTCTCCCAACCCTGGAGGCTTAGTGTCTGTTGCCCTGTACTGGCATGCCTGTTGTTGTGTTTTTTTATGCTATTCCATGTGTTCTAATCACTGTGGGGATTTAGAAGCCGCACCCCTTTGTCTTTTTTCATGAGTTTGTCCGAGACTAGAGCACCACTGATGGGAAGCACTCGTTATTCACGTTAACGTCATTTTTGCCAGAATCGGAGTCCTGTTTCACGTCCGTCGTACTACGTTCCATATTACTCCCCTTACTTGGACATTTCAGTCACTAAACAGCTCGTAAAATGTTTTAGGATCAGAATTTTGAACGTACAAACTCACTGGATGCCCGGCAATCTCCGTAGCAACGGATAAGACACCAAGAAGGGTCTGTTCCCTGACAAACAATGCGAGACACGTGAAATCACAGGATGTCTTTTTGATTGACAAACTTGAGCACATCCCTGCAACATTAATCCTAAAATGGCGGTCTCCTTATTTTCTGATTGCCTACCAATTTTCTTCTCTTAAAGAATTTCATGAGCCACCCAGTGACCGAAAACTACAAGTTCCAGGAGATGTCCATACAAATGAGGGTCCTGGATCAGGTCCACACATATTCCCCGACTATAAGCACTATGTGTCTTTATTTGACTAAGCTCTCCTGATGAAAACCAAAAAGCAACAAAAGAAGAAGGGATCATAAAGCCGTAGTGTTGATTATTTTGGGAAGGACATCCAAAAGATGCTTTCTGCATGGGGGGGGGGGACTTCACGACCAAGAATGAATGGGTAAAACCAGACGTTTGGTTATTGGATGGTGCGTTGCATCCTAGATCCAGCCAGTCTTAAACTGTTGGGACACTTCTTTGCTCACGTTCTTGGAAGGTTTCTCTACTCCGGCGAGTCCCCTCTACAGCGTAGAAACCGCCGCATGGTGTGACGGCATGGAAAGTGAAAGTACGGTGGCCTTTAGAGGGCGAACTTTACAACAGTTAAATTGACAAAGGGGCAAAGTAACCATGACACTCCTTAACATTTATGGAGGTTAACCATGACTCAAAGTTTTGGGGAAATGCTTGATTTTGTGTGTGTGTGTATGCGTGTGAGCGTGTATGTGTGTCCGGTCTGTGTTTTAAGCACATACAGTATGTACCATGAATGTGTGCGTGTTGAACGTTCTTCACTCTCAGCTCCATTTGTATCAGTCAGTATGTTGGCGCTGGGAGGTTTACGGCCCTCATGTTTTATTGTGGCGGTCAATATCTGTTTTTTCTTGTCTGTTTTATCCGTTTAGGAAGCTATGCTAATATGACAATGTGTGCCCTGGTTACTCCCGACAGCAGCAAAGGAGATACTAATGCAGTCATTAATGGCCTTTTGCAATTCAACTCTTTCTTCATTTTCTTTCTTTTCATCTCATCTCACATCAATCCCACAAATTATTGTTTTGATCGCTTTCCAACCCTGATGGGTGGTGTTTGCCACATTACAACAATTAAGTTAGAACCACAGAATGATTTTAAAGGATCAATTCACTGGAGTTTGGAGATATCCATCTGGTGCCTCCGCCCGAGTAGAGGGATGGAATTTCCTTTGTGGTTTTTGTGGTAGAGGTTTTACATTTACATTTTTCTGCAGAAACGTCATAAACAAGGTCTCAGTTACTATAGACAGCAATTTCTTTGGAACTACATTGTGCTGAAGAAACAGTCTTAATGACTACAGGGGGACACGGATGCAGCAAAGGAATCTTGCTGTCAATTTAAAGAAATAGTTTGATATTTTAGCAAACACATCCTTTTTCTTTTCTTGCCAAAAATAGTTGAGAAGATTGATACCACTCAGGCCTGTCCAGCTAGGAAGTTTAGCATAGCTTAGCATAAAGACTGGAAAACAGGGGAAACAGCTAGCCTGGATCTGTCCAAAGATTAAAAATACACCTACCAACGTCCCTTTACTAACCTGTCACATGTTGTTTAATCTGTACAAAAATCAAAGTGGAAAAAGGACAATTTGCCCGTTTCCAGTATTAATGCTAAGCTAACGTGATGCTCATGGCTCAACTTTCTATTGAATGTACATACATGAGTGTGGTATCAATCCTGTTGTCTAACTCTCTAGAAAGTTAATAACGATGTCGAAGCTATTCTTTCTGCATCACTAGATACCACTAGGTTAAAGTAAGGAAATGCGCTTTTTTGTAATTTTGGCAAACTCATTCTTTAAAATCCAACTAATCTCACAATATCTTTCTTTAATGTTATTTAATGCAAGGATGCATTTAGCATGTAGAAAATGTAGATTACATATCAAATGGACTTTAAAATACCTTCATGTAATTTTGTTAATATGTTTGTGTGGCAAGCCTCACCCATATGGCACCTGTGCGGGAGAAAACAACCCATAAGAAATATTTTCAGATAGTATATGACCCAGGTCAACTTACCACTCACAAAATGTTCTCTCTTCTTCCCTCACACATTCAGATTTATTTACACAATGTAGACATTTTTTACCAAGATTAGATCTTTCATATATGTGTTAGTATTCAACCATATTTACACAGAAATGTACACAGACAGACACACTTAAATAATCCATAAACCTTCAGAAAATAACTTCAGAAACCTACACACACACACTCCACATGTACACACACAACCCACTCTGACTCTTCCAGTAGGGAAACCGCTCTTGCTGACCGCTGACACAGCACTGAACTTGTAATTTATTGTTTGTACAACTGGTATGTGTGAATAAAAAAAAACAATGAGATGAGTTTTATTTATTATAGTAATTTTGTATCAAATTACTATTTAACTTAGGAATATGAATCATTCCTTTGTAAGAATACAGTGTTTCTTTTCTAGTCATTCACATGAAATGTACATAAAAATCTATATTTAAATATTGTGTCTGTGTTGATCATTTTGTCGTGGCATCAGTTTTATTTGTCTTGAAAATCAGTGATTATCATCACATGCAAAATATATAAACTGTGTATATATATATATCTATAAATAGTCCATTACAAGTTAAAAAAAACAAAAACATGTTACTTAAGTAAAAAGAACAGACATATACATTAGCAATATATATAATACACATAGTAAAATAAATTTAAAGTATCAAAAGTTGCACCTCGACTGGCCCCTTTATTTTAATGTGGTTGGTGGTGTGTTTTGTTCTCATTTTAACAACTTTAAATACTGTTGGGAAGATGAATCTTTATATATATGCTATCTCCAGTGACATTTTATAAAATCACCATGTAAAATACCAATCTGCAAAGTAACTATAGCTGTAAGTAGAGTAAGAGGTCCAATATTTCCCCCTGAACTGTCATAAAGAAGAAGTATCATCATAAAATGAATACTTAATACTCAAAATTTTACTTCTAAATTACAGTATGATGGAATGTATTTTGTTACTTTCCACCACTAGACAGAATAAATATGGACACATTACAGCAGAAGCATGCAAAGACACGTAAAATCCTTTACTGCCATCACATTGATTGCTTGTTACTTTAACATTAAGAACGGTAAATATTCTATTACTAAATGTTTCAAGTGCAATCTCTCCGTGGTTTTAGGTTCCTGTCCTAGTTCTACAATAAGTGTTCTTGTATAGCGCAGCGTCATGGTTAACACTTCGACATGGAACTGCAGGACCAGGATTTGAACCACCAACCTTTTGATTAACAGGCAACTGTTACACCACTGAGCCACAGCTGGAATATACAATATCTAAAGAAAACATGGAACATAATGGCACATCATTTGGCTTCAGCTTGGTTAAGAGCAGATTTCACTTCTTTTGATTCCCACCTGAAGCCTCATATAAAAAACTGCGTTATGATAATAGGGTTTGGTGGTTTTCTTGATAGTAGAGTACTCTCTGCAAATGTAATTCATCCAGTGAGTTACTAACTGACTTGAGTGGACACATGTCAATCTTGAATAGCTCTTTTGTCTGTCTGTAATTGTCCTAGATGTTACCCCCCCTTCCTATCCGCCTGCTGTGGCTTTAAGGCCTCCTCAGCTGGCATGCTGGGAGGGTCAACCTGGTCCCCAGATCTACCAGTACTGTCTCATTACTGTCTGTCTCTCTGTCCTAGGCTCCACGTCTCTCCTGCTGTGGGTTTGTTTGGATCTCACCCACACACTCCATGCACCACGGATGCCATTACTCACCACACCTCATGCTTTTGTAAATAGTTATCCTGTTTGTTTAGCAGTGCAACTTTCTTTGGCACTTTAATTTAACTGGTCTCCCCTCTTTGTCCCATGCTCTGGGCCGGTGTGTGACACAGACGTCAACCCATATTTACTCATGTGAAAAGTTCATCTGTGTACATCCAGACATGAAATGAAATTGAAATACAGAATGTGTTTTTCAACTCTACTACATCCAAATTTCACCTGGTTATCTCATTACCTTGCCGTTCTGACCCAAGATCAGCATCCTTGAGCAGAGGCACCATTCTCCACACAGTCCATTAGTGCACCAGGACTGCCTCCCTGAGGTCAACGGCTCACTGCTTGCACCTTTGCAAGCTCCCAAATGTGATGCCAAGACGCCACCTGTTGGCTGAACTTGTGATTGGTCCATCTCGTCATGGAAAATCTCTGCAGCAGCCTGGGGACTTTCCATAACTCATGCCTACCATCTACTGGAAAGGTATTAAACTACAACTATTCTCTGTATCTGGCCTGTTCGTTTTAAGGTGGACTTCCATAATATGTCTCTTCAGAGATGGGTCAGTTATGTTTGCTCCAGTGAGTCAAAAGTTACACACAGTTGAAATTTTGCCAATAAGCTCTCTGGGATCATTGTAGATTGCTGTGTACTGTTTAAACACCAATAACACCACACTGTTAAATATTTGTTTTTTATATTTTTATATTTTCATCAGTAAAGTATTATTATTTCTTAGACATTTCACGTTTTGCTGCACTTTCTTTTTACTATGCTATCTTTCAAAATATCAAATAGTTGTCTAAATTTAAAAACAAGAAATTTGCTTTGAATGAATTATCACTTGTTTGTGATGCCTATCGATGCACTGTAGGATTTCTGCTTTGCCAGTTATATTTTAATGAAACTCCAGCGTTAACTCTTCTTGTCTGTTGGAGAGAAGGAGCGGTCCGGGTGGGTGGGGGAAGAAGCCGGAGGACAGGGGCTCTGCCTGCCTTGGTTTGAGCGCAGAGTCGGCCCGATGAGAGAACCGCTCCACCTTAAGACCTCAGCGGCCCCTCTCTGCTCCCTCTCCCAGTGGAGCTGAACCCGGCCACGGTGCACCACAGCCGGCTTGGCATGGAGGAGGTGAGTATGACTCCCGGTGCCTTGGCCAGCACGATATGGTTACCATTCCGGACTTTCTGCCATCTCCCTTCTCCAGTTGAACAGACACTACAACACTGCTCCACATCAGCTCCAATACTGCCTGTCACCCGGATTTAAGTTGGAATGGGCATGAGTTTAATAAGTGGTATGGAGTTCAGTGATGAAGTTAGAAAGTAAAGCACTGCAACAGTACCAGACGTTGTTTTTGCATTTTGGCCACGCATATCATGAAATGAAATGAAAGGGGGAAATATATCCTGGCTCTATGAAAGATAATATTAGAATAGAATATATTCATTATAGTATCCGTTTATATATATGTGTGTGTGTGTGTGTGTGTGTGTGTGTGTGTGTGTGTGTGTGTGTGTGTGTGTGTGTGTGTGTGTGTGTGTGTGTGTGTGTGTGAAGCCTACATCTTGTGACAGAGAAGCAGAGTTTGAATAAGAAAACGTTTCTATGCCCGAAGCTCTCAATCCCCCACAATGATTGATGGCAACGCTCCAGGTCCCTGGTGCGTTTTCGTTGCGCACGGGATTTGGCCCCTCTCAGATCAAAGGGCCCTCAGGAAAGGGGGTGGTCCCGAGGCAGGGGCATATATAGGAGGGACCTGCTCTATTCTGACTGCAAGGCAAGAGCAGAGAACAGACTAAACGGGCCCGCAGAGAAAAAAAACCTGCTCCCGATCACAAAAAGAGCTAGAAACTGAGACATCTGCTGATGCTTGGAGAGACCTGTTGGATTTACTACAGAGTTCCAGCTTTTATTTTTAATTTAATGAAAGGGCATTTTTTGCAACAAGTCAGACCTGAAAATAACTTTAATTGAGTTTTGCACTGGATTTCCAAATTTCCTTTTTAAATTGTCATTCTTGTGCGTAATTTGGGGGACAGTTTGTCGAAGTTCAGAGACTTGGGGTGGTAGCTTATAGTGGAAAACCTTTTAAAGGATTTATTTGCTTCCTCGTAGACACTTTATTATCAATTTATTTTTCCACTTGTCGGATTTCACAGTTACGATGTGGGGTTTACACGTTTCCATTGGTTTGATCGCTGCTCTGTGCGTCGGCGCGGCGCCCAGCGCCTGGGAGAAGAGCACCGTGGTTCCGGTCAAACTAGACCCGGCGGCCCGGTCGGAGAGCGAAACCGAACCGCGGCGGACTCTCTCCGCAGAGGAGAAGGAAAAGGAGGCGGAGATGAGGGAGTACCGGTTGGACGTATTTGGCAAAGAGCTGTTATTGCAGCTAGAGCCTGACCAGACCTTCTTGGCGCCGGGTTTTGTCTTCCACATTGTGGGGAGTCCTGATTCCAAACTGACACAGGAACCCAAGAGCGGAGCCGAACCGGGGTGTTTCTTCTCTGGCACGGTAAACGGAGAGGAACACTCTGCCGCTGCGCTAAACCTGTGCCACGGACTCAGGGGAGGATTCTACTTTCAGGGGGAAGAATATTTTATTCAGCCCCTTAACTCGAGTGACTTCATGGGCACCGAGAAGGATGTCCACATGATCCGCAGGAGAGGTCGAGCAGCTCTGGCTGAGGAGGGGAGTGCCAAGTGCGGGGTCAACGAGGACGAGGAGAAGGTGCCAAAGAATTTGGAGAAAGAAGCCAAGCACAGAGCCGCTAACGCAGACCAGACAGGTAAGGCTGCAGAATTGCTGTGCGCATTTTACGCGCTATTGCTATTGCTATTGAAATTATTCCACCAGGAAATTTGAAGGTGGCCATAGAAAGGGATTGATTTACTCTGTAGAATGAATAAAAACAAGCAAATTACTTGTCTATATAATTCACTTGCAATAGTGAATATGCAGACCAAACTGCTGTCAGCTGGAGCTGTGCGTGTGCCAGGTTTCACAGCGTGCGCAATGGACTCAGCTACCTTTTTGACAGCGCCATCTACGCACTACCAGAGATGCGGAAGGAAGGGGAGGAGAGAGGGGGGGGGGGGGGGCAAACTTCTCCGGGGGAAGAGGAGGAGGAGGAGGAAGGATGCAGGAAGGGGAGGGGAGCAGCGGGGTTGGAGCCAGCCAGAGCCCGGCGGTGCTGGGACGTGTATACTCGTATCCTGGTACAACCCGCACCGGCAAACGTATTTCCCCAGAAAGGATTTTCTCCCTTCGCAAACTTTCCAACAGAGAAGGTCATTTTCGGAATGTGGACCCAGAGGAGGAGGAGCTGCTGGTGGTGTGACGCTTAGTCACGACAGCCAGGCTCCTCCAGGCACCTACTGAGCTCTCATTGGAGCCTCTATTCTTCTGAATAAAATGAGCCTTTGTAGCTGCTGTTTAGAACAGAGTTTTGCATTGTGCAGACTGTTTCAGGAAAAAACTAAATCATTTCTATAAAAAATACCTTAAAGGTTACAATGCATTAAAATTAGAAATGAAACCTGATATCTGCTGACATGACCTGTTAACCTAGTTTGGTCTGACCTCTCTGTGTGTCTTCTCTCACCTCAGCCCACCACAGAACCCGGCGTTTCATTTCCACCCCTCGCTACCTGGAGATCATGCTTGTGGCTGACCAGTCCATGGCTGAGTTCCACGGCGCCGGGCTAAAGCCCTACCTACTGACCATCATGGCAGTGGCATCCCGCCTTTATCGCCACCCCAGCATCCACAACTCCATCACTCTGGCAGTGGTGAAGCTGCTGGTTGTATACGAGGAGGAAAGAGGCCCCCAGGTGTCCTCTAACGCCGCAATGACTCTCCGCAACTTTTGCCAGTGGCAGAAGCAGCATAACCAACCAAGTGACCGCCACCCTGAGCATTATGACACTGCAGTGCTATTTACCAGGACGGTAAGTGAGAGAAAATGAAGTGTGTTAAGACAGAGTATGGATCAGAGATGGAAATTAAGTAACAGAAGAAGCATTGAAGATGATTCAAACAGTAATTTTGCCCTCTTGTCTGACTATTCAGGATCTGTGTGGTGCTCACTCTTGTGACACTCTGGGCATGGCAGATGTTGGCACCGTGTGTGACCCTGACAGAAGCTGCTCAATTATTGAGGATGATGGGCTGCAAGCAGCATTTACTGTGGCACATGAGCTGGGTAAGTACAAAAACCAACATTGAAATGTGTATCATCACACATGCCAAATTTACTAGAGGGACTCATTGAACTCTTCTTTTCATCTCTGCCCTCCAGGCCACGTCTTCAACATGCCCCATGATGATGCCCAGCTGTGCTCTGGGGTCAACGGTGCCCACTGGGGCTCCCACATGATGGCCTCGACCCTGTCCAACCTGGACCAGCAGCAGCCATGGTCTCCCTGCTCCGCCCTCATGGTCACATCCTTCCTGGACAACGGCCATGGTCAGTGCCTGCTGGATAAACCGGTCAAACCTCAGCCGCTCCCTCAGCCCCTGCCCGGGACGGTCTATGATGCCGACCATCAGTGTCGGCTTACCTTTGGCGACGACTCCCAACACTGCCCTGATCTGAGTACCACGTGCGCTGCCCTGTGGTGCACTGTGACCACATCCAATGGTCTGCTGGTGTGCCAGACTAAGAACTTCCCCTGGGCTGATGGAACGACATGCGAACATGACAGCTACTGCTTGGCCGGACATTGTGTCTCCAAGGACAAAGCCAGTCTCCAGGTAAGAACCAGACCCAGTCAAATTCCATTTAAAAATAAACGCTTCATATTCCAAAAGTAGTTAATATGTTCTACAGCAGAGCATGCAGCTCTCTTGTGCCTCCATTGTTGAATCCCACACAGTCCAAATTGTAATGTTCATGTCCCCGGTGCTTGTAGACTCCTGTCAATGGTGGCTGGGGATTGTGGGGTCCCTGGGGCGACTGCTCTCGGACCTGTGGTGGAGGGGTGCAGTATTCCTTTCGTTCCTGTGACAACCCTTTGCCCAAGAACGGGGGCAAGTACTGTGAGGGCAAGAGGATCCAATACCGCTCCTGTAACACAGACACCTGCCCTGATACGAATGGTAAGACATCTTTGTTATCACATACTAAATCTCAGATAATATTTGACGAAGGTTTGAAACACTTTCTTAGGAGTTCATTATATGGAAGTAAAATGACTTTGCACCATATGCTGTAGTCGTTCTCAGGAAGAAGTCATGTTTTGATGTACCTTGCACATTGGTGTGAAAGTTAGCATGCGGGTCAGGCTCAACAAGCAGTAAATCTGACCCCTCTGTTTCTTTCTCAGGCCTGTCATTCCGCGAGGAACAGTGCCTGGCCCACAACGACATGTCAGCCCAAGTGTCTCTGGGTTCAGGCGATGGTGTCGAGTGGGTGCCCAAGTATGCTGGAGTTTCACCCAAAGACCGCTGCAAGCTGGTGTGCCGGGCCAAGGGGACTGGATACTTCTTTGTCCTGAAACCTAAGGTGAGATTTGTAAAATGCTTGATTATGTCAATAGAATCAAGAATAAAAAAATCTGTTTTTTCTTTAAGTTTTAGAATGGTTTTTAGGGTGTTAGTTTATCTCATAATAGTCATTTTACTTGCGCTGACCTGCAAGTTGAAGGGTAAGATAATGTAATTTCAATCAGCCCCTAGGCTACTGCCTTGCTGGGGGAGCTTTTGACTCAGACTCTTATGTAATAGTTTTATTAGAGACCTCTCTAAAGTTCCATTTGTGTCTTTCTATTGCCCCCAGGTGGCTGATGGCACACCGTGCAGCCCCGACTCCACCTCAGTTTGTGTTCAAGGCCAGTGTGTCAAGGCTGGATGTGATCGCGTCATCGGCTCTAACATACGCTTTGATAAGTGCGGTGTGTGTGGTGGAGACGGCTCTACCTGCAAGAAAGTGACAGGCTCTCTGGAACGTGCCAGGTAAATATCTAGCAGCCTTTTTCTCATACACGTCTGAATGTCTTATAATATACACTGAAACATTGTAGCATGCCAACATATGGTTAAGTCTGACCTCTGTCTGTCTGTTTCAGGCCTGGTTACCAGGATGTTGTAACCATCCCTGCTGGTGCCACCCACCTTGATGTCAAGCAGCGTGCCCCAGGCAATGGTCGTCCAGACAACAGCTACCTGGCAGTGCGTCGCCAGGATGGAAGCTATCTGTTAAATGGTGAATACAAACTGATGACCATGGAGACCGACATCACCTTGCAAGGGGCACTTTTGCGATACAGTGGCTCCTCCGCCAGCCTGGAGCGCCTCCGGAGCTTCGCCCCACTCCCCGAGCCCCTCACCATCCAGGTGCTGTCTGTGGGGGAAGCCCCAAGGCCCCGGGTTAAGTACAGCTACTTTGCCCCGAGACCCAACAATGCTGCTTCAGTCTCTATCATCAATGGAGGCCGCCGCCAGTCCATCAATGCCATCAGAGAGGTGGGTGGAGCCGAGTGGACCCTGAGGGAGTGGGGTCCGTGCTCCAAGACCTGTGGAGTAGGTATGCAGCAGAGAGAGGTGGTGTGTCTAGATCCCCATGGTCGTCCCTCTAGAGATTGCCCGGAGGAGCTGCGCCCCTTGGCCTCACGGTCGTGCGCCACCCAGTCCTGTCCCTCCTGGCTTCTCGGAGAATGGTCGGTATGCTCAAAGACCTGCGGCCGAGGCTTCCGCAAACGCCCACTGCGCTGCATCGGCCACGATGGGCGCACGCTAACCCATGACAGCTGTGACCCCAAAAACCGTCCACGACCCCTGCTGGAACTGTGTAATCAGAGTGCCTGTTAAGGACTGCTCCCACCATCTAACCTCCTTTCATACCCGCAGCTTTCAGGAAGACATCAGATAGAAACTCTGACCTTCACTGCCTCCTCTTTCCCACGGACAAACTAAAGAGGCCGATGAATGTTTACTCCCAGAGCGAGAGTGTTTTTTTTGGGTTCCAGGTAGTCTAACGGTCCCACAACAGCTCTACAATGACTACAACGATAAAGGCCTGTTTTTACCCATTCCCTCTATCCTTTCTGGGGCCAGATGTTGGTCCACAGTGGCCCTGCCTCCTGGTTGAAGCAATATAGACTGATTACAGCTTGCTGCCTGTCTGGCCTCAGCGCAGCAGTGGCATATTTTGCCTCCCCTCAGGGGGAAGAAAGCATGGACATTCCTGATTTTCTAAAGGATGCATGCTGCTTACTGTGCCAATGTCACGCTTGTGTGTGTGCATGAGTGAGTGTGAGACTGTATGTGTGTTTTAATGCATGTATATGATGTTTGTCCAAGCTGGGCTGGACGGACACATAAGGGTTGGGTTGGGGGAGGTTATTGCAGAGTATATAAAGAAACAAATGAAAACGAATAGCTCATATTGTACTTACTCACCCCATCAGGTATGGAAAATAAGATAGCTAATAGTCATAGTGTGTATGTTCAAACTTGCCAGTTTATTTATCACAAACCTGTAGCACTTCATCTTTGTTTTTGCCAGTGGCACATTGTTAACACCCAGTTGTCTCTAAATGCCTCAGTACGCTGTACTTTGTCCTTTAGCCATATCTTACCCTCGTCTACACAACCTTAAATGAGGGAACTCCTAAAAGACCAAAGAGGAGTGTGTGTGTGTGTGTGTGTGTGTGTGTGTGTGTGCGTGTGCGTGTGCGTGCGAGTGTGGAGACCTAAAGAGGGACTTGTCTCCTGCTACTACTTCATAAGTAAGTCTCTCCTGCCTTCTGCGAAGGCACCTTGTTTTTTTCTATCAAGTCTTTTCCTTTTGTACAGAATATCCAAACATTATTTATTTTTGTACAGCCTGTTAAATATAATCATGTGGCTTTTTTTAAATATTATTTTTATTTGTCATTGAGATCACAGAAGGGAGTAGAATATATAGAGTATTTATACAGTGTTTTATATATATATATATATATATATATATATATATATATATATATGTTCCTAGGTTCATGAATAAAGTATCACATGACTTCTGAAGCCAATGTCTCAAGAGTGGTTTGTCTATTTGGTGCACTACACATTCTTTATTCACATACACCAAGTCCTACCTGTTACAGCAGAGATGGAGGAAACATTTCCCCAGCTGTGAGCTCTTCTCAGTGGTAAGCCTGCCAACAGTCAGTAAGTGAACAAGGATAGTAAATATCAGTTTTACTCATCTACATTCATATCCTAGCTCACTGATATTTGCCACCAGAAAGAGGCACCCAATTCACCCTAACCTAACTTTAAAAGAAAGGCATGGTGGGGTAAGGTGAAGGCTTGGGGTGTGTTGCCCTGACCAACTGCCACTTTCCTTGTTTGAAAGCCATGATGTCTCTCTCATGCGTGGGCCAAATTCTCTGGGCAGGCGAAGAAAGAGGCAGTAACGGGCCGATCTGGACTCTCGCCCAGATCGGCCCATCTGAGCTTTCACTTTCTCAAAGGCAGAGCAGGATACCCAGGGCTCGGTTTACGCCTATCACCATTTCTAGCCACTGGAGGACCATATGCAGGCTGGGGAAACTCATATTAATGTTAAAAAAAACTCACATAGTGAAATTGTCATGCCATGTGACCTTTATTGTCTACACTACAGTTGTTTAAACATTGATCCCCACAAAGATTGCAATACACGCCTATATGCACAGACAAAATAAATGAGGGACTCTGATAGATTTCTATAACCCTGGTGGCATAGGGGCCACAGTCCTTACACTTAACATAGTTTTGGAGTGATGTGGTGTACCTACCCAAAATGTGATTACATATTTTGTAATTCAGGTTTCTTTCCACTAGGTGGAAGTATTTCAGCATCTCATCAAATATGGATACCTCATCCCTCCACATTGCAGGAAAAGGACAGTATGTCCTGCATGGCTTTAGCTGATGGAGAGCAAAAATGAACTAATCATCGTTTTAGGGGCCACAGGTCGGTGGCTGCGGGGTAGTTGCAACATTTCCCCTGGTTTGTAATTAGGCCTTGAATCTGAAATTGACTTTTAAAGCTATATGGTGGCCTTCTAATATGTCTTCTTAGCCTGACAAACTTAAAAGCCTCATGCTGATGTGTGATTCCTCCTAACTGTCACTCCTTCTCCCAAATCAGTGTAACTAAAATCTACTATCATTTTGTTATCATTAAGCCACCTCTTTGAACCGTTCTTAATTAGTTTTTAAATGTTTGTCTGAGCATTAACTGAACCATGACATGCTGGGCATTCCGACACCAATTTCTTCTGCTTCTAAAATTGCTCTAATCAAATCCGGACTAATACACATTTTTTGGTGAATGGCAAACAAGCGGTCATTGTATCATAGAGCTACAATAGGCCAGTGATGAATCCATGAAAGGAACTGAACTTGTCTCTATTTTTTAGACTGATGAAGCAGAAATCACCGCTCAAAGGTCAGTGATGTATTTTTGTCTCAGGGCATACGCATTTTGATCGCATTCCTACCTTCTTGTCTTATTATTTTTCTCCTAGCTGAAATTTTCTGTGGTTGGGCAGCTTCTCTGAACTTTCTGAACCCCAGCGGGGGACCAGAAAATACCTAGACTACAAGCCTGTGTGGCACTTCCTGTTGGGCCCTGAGGAAGATGATCTCCAGCGTTGTCGGCTCCCACCGCAGCACAAAGGAAACCATTATCCCGTAATTATGGATGGCTGAGAAGAAGATTGGCCATCTCTGTAATTTGCATAATAGCACAATACGTCAGCAGACTCTGTCAGCCTAAACAACAGGCGTAGGCAAGGATGTACCCTGCATGTTTTTGTTCTGACTTTACGATTGACAAAGCAAAAACACACAATCGTCATCCATAATGTGTTCGCCTGGAATGAAACTTGTACCTACTTTTTTACCAGCTTGTTTTTTTTTTTGTGTCTCAGCATCACATCATTACATCTTAAAAGAAACATCTGGAAGGCATTGTGAATCCCCACTGCTGAGTGTGGGTGGCATTTCCGAGAACTAAATTATCTTCATCTTTTTGCCACCCTTGGCTGCCCATAAAAGTTGGTTCAAATCGTGGCGAATGTGAACCAGTTTTCAAAACTTTGAAATAAACCACATTCATGTTTTAGAACGTAAATCCATCATGGCCGAAAGCTTTACAAGGTCTGCAAAAACAAATATACGTGAATCATATCTTGGATGTTTGATGTGAAAAGGATTTGTATGTAGGCCTATGTCTTTGGTCTAATGCAAGGGTGTCAAACTTATTTTATTCATGGGCCATATACAGCCTAATTTGATCTAAAGTTGACTGAATCAATCCAACCAGTGCTTGATAATAAATGTGTCCCTTTCTTTTAGTGTGAAGGGGCACTAGATGAATCCATTTACAAAACAGGCTGATATAATTTAAGAAAAACAAGTGCAATTCCAACATTGTGTCTTAGTTTGTAGTTGCATTCTGGTCAGGATGGAACTTAGTCTGATTGTGGCACATTGTATTCCTCGAGCAATGCAAGGTTCTGGAAACACACCAAGCATACTGAAGAAGTGTGTCCATTTTCCCCCTTTTTGTCAGACATTTTCCACCGGAGGGTCACACTCCATGAGCAGCAGCCTCCGCCTTACAGTAGCCTGTGGGTGACATGAGGGATCTGTAATAGTGGATCCAGCATGGGGCCTCCTGCTGTTATTAGGACCGTGAGACACCCAGTAAGACATAATTGGCAAGAACATAGAAAAATTGGAATTACTGACTTCTTTGGGCCGGCTTGGACCATTTGGCCAATTGGTTGAGGCCCTAGGACCATGTGTTTGACACCCCTGGTCTAATGAGTCTGTTTGGTGTTTTTGACATTACACCTCTGTGTTGCAGACGTGTTAATTGGATGAATCCTGGTCTCCACCATACCCCATCTCTGACACAATGGCTCCAGGAACCTAACCTAAGAAACTAGGGCATCACGTGTTGTTTTTGTTCCTGTAATTTGTAACTTGTCGTCACACACACAGGTGCTAAGCGACATGATGTGCCACCTTATAATAGTCTGACTCCTCTTTCGTGGTCGAGGTCGTGATGTGACGTCAGCATGTGAAGCAGAAACCAAAGACAGTCAAATTAAGGCAGAAACCCATTCATAGGCAGTTTCCTTAGGCAGAACTAGAACAGGACCGGAAAACTAATAATTATGCCTTCAAAATAAAAGCACAAACGAACGTAGACCCCATTATTAGGCTATGACTTTCACCAAATACTGCGGTTTGTAGCTACTGCAGGCCTGCAATGACCACTTCTGCACATACTAACAATATAAACTTTCAATCTACTATACATCATTTTGAATATTTGTAATTAATCATTTGACAAAGCACATTAGAAAATTATACATTTATTTGAGTTATTAAAAAAATTAGAGTCTTACTTTGAAAATATCAAACCGTTTTTGTTCATATTGTGGCTGACTTCATACTGCTCTCTCCCTCTCTTTCTCTTTTCTCTCTCTCTTTCCCTCTCTCTCTCTCTCCCTGTCTCCTCAGTATAATGGTGGAAACTCAACAGGGTAATTTGAGCAAACTGGGACCCGCGGGGGAGGGGAGGGGAGGAAAGGGGGGGGGGTGAATAGAATAAAAACCTCAGCAGCCAGTCAGAGGTGTGGGAAGACAAGGAACAGCCACAGAAAATCCGCGCACACGCGGACCAACAATCTGATCCGAACTTTTAAGGGGAAATATTAAAGGAACCCAAAGTTATGCCGGGCAGTTGCGCTGCTGTCTTTAGGGGTGAGGCACAACAATGCTCATGAAAGAGCCAAATAGGTGACTGGGAACAAGCGCTCTTTCTTGTCTTCTGCCATTGGTTAAGAAATTAACAGCAACGGGGAGAGAAGGGTCATGGAAAACCCCTGGAGGAGGAGGAGGACGCAGGCGCTCAGATGGAAGTTCCTGAGGAACTCGCTGCTGCTTTGTTTATTCACCGGTGAGTTTTGAAACAATCCGTTTAAATCCTCTCCCCCCCCCCCCCCCCCCCCCCCCCCCCCCCTTCTTTTTTTTTTTTATTTAAGTGGCCACATGGCCATATTGTACCGTTTCTATGTGTTGTATTAATGATGGGACTCCTCCAGACTCACATGGGCTGCTGGAGTGTTGGCAAAGTCAAGATAATCCTTCAGTGAAGATGTTAGGATATGTATATTTTATTTTTTATTTATTACATTTTTGAGAACCACCACTTTAGTTTTCCTCCAAACTAAACACACACAAAGCAGGAAGAAAAAAAACAGCTGGAGCTGCTTTTTAAAACTGAGTCAAGTCTGCTTTGCATGCTGTGAAGGGGGTAGGGATGGTGGACTTGTGTGTGTGTGTGTGTGTGTGTGTGTGTGTGTGTGTGTGTGTGTGTTGGGGGGTGTAAAGGACGTTGACTCTCTCAGAGTGTGGACAGACAGGAGCCACGACCTCCGAGGACCACCCATGCGGAGCCCCAGCAGTCTGCTGGTGGGACCTCCTTTGGAGATTTTACATGGAGATATCAATGGTTTTCTGCAGGGATTCAAGAGATCAATCCAAAATGGTGGGTGGACTGTGGCCTCCATCATAAAGGAAACACCAATCAAAACTTGCTTTCTGCAGAAAAAACGCTTTCTGTCTTAAAAGTACCAAAAAAACTTTGGAGTGCATCATGCAATTGGATTTTAAAGACTTAAATGGAGAGTAAAGGTGTACACACTCACCTTTTCTCTACTCTATCCCCACTTTATATAAAGCTGTGCAATTTATTTGAGAAATGCATACTTCTGCAGTTATTAAAAGGTAACATTTGAACCCAAGGCTGGAAATGTACATATATGCCTCCAGGCACACATCATTTGAGTGTGAGTGATTGCTGAGAGAAAGCAGATCGTTAGCAAAAACACACAGACAGACAATCACACATACACACAGAGATTTTTTCTTTGCAGTGTCCATTTGAAAAGCTGCCTACCTTCCACACAACAGTGAAAAACCTAAATATTGCAGCTCACATGGAGAGAAACCTCCAGATGAAAAAGGCTTGTGTCTTGGCAGCAGGTTGAGACGAGTACACAGAGAGGCACAGCTGTGTGTACAATGCTTTTGAACATGGAGGCTTTTGGCAGAGCAGGAAGGGGTGGTGGGGGTGCTGGTGGTGGTGGTGGCGGGGTGGGGGTGATGAACTACATTAATCACACATCCGCACAAAAGCATATAATAGATCCTGAAAATGTCACGTCTGCCCGTGGCGGGAATAAAGATGTAAAATTATCTTGCGGGATCATGAATCTGTGCGGAATTGCTAAATGCTAGCTCTTATATCATCTTTAATTGAACCCCCACATAAACACGCGTCAGTCATGCTGCATCCCATTCTAATGACCTCCCACTCAAAGTAATTAATTCAGCTGCTGGAGCACTGTGGCTCACCAGCCTGTGTCTATCATGCACAGAGTTGACATTTTCTGAATCTTGGCACAGTTTGAGAGTAACTCACATCACATCACATCACATCTCCTGAACACATCTCTGTGTTACCGGTAAAGCGGCACCCCAGTGATGTAATATTGCACTTCCATAAAGTTAGGGAATTCACACGAGCCTCTGATATCCCGGCTTTCATTTTTTTAGCTCCAAACATGCTGGATCCTTGTTTCCCATAGTGCAACTCTGACATCACCAGGGTTTCTCAGACTTCCAGAGTATATTACTCCCCATAAGGAATAAAATTGTGTGTAACACTGGAATGCCCCTACAAACCCATGAAGACATCACTTAAATCAGACTGAAATTATGTGACACTCTTTCAAAAATCTTCTAGAACCAAGTCTCTGTCTCAGTTATGACAGTTGACAATTATTTTCATTATTGCTTCTTTTGAGAAGCTGGACCCAGGGAATGTTTGTCACTTTTGATTGACAGATGACTTGGATGACAGATCGGCACATTGTTACAGCTCAAAACTCTATATTTTTTTATCCGTCCATCAAGTTTTTTCCAAATACCGTCCTGGGTAGTCAAGATATCCTCCTGACAAAACAAACCAAGCAACAAAAGTGTGAAAAATAGGACTGAACCCAAAAAAATCTAATATCCCATAACAAATACCGATGTTGTAGAGTGCTACAATTGGTGCTTTCACAAAATATGCACACAATGAGATTTTTGATAAATAATCATCAGTAATGTTAATATAATAACTGTGGGTAAAGGCAAATAATGGAACAGCCAGAACAGTATGGTGTTCAGAAAATGTCTACGATGGAGCCTTTAAAACCTGGAAAAGACAACACTTACAAGACAACATCTAGCCTCATGTAGTGATACAATATTGAAATGTTGCCCAGCTTTGACTTAACCCATTCTGCAGCTATTTATGCCACTACATTCCAAAAAGATTACTAAGCGATATTCCAAAGTCATCAGTAATGCAGTGAAATCAGAAAGGTGCTAATTCCCCCGGCTGTGTCAGAGCCTTGTCTGTCAGATTCAGCCAGTTTGCAGCCTCCTGAGTTGGAGTCGGCTGCTGGGCCGCGTGGGCCGATTCGCTGCCTCCGTCAGTACGGACGTGGGAAAATAAATCATGCACGTCTCTGTCTGGGAGGGAAACGCTGCATAGCTGTTCAATGGCAACGGTTGCTCGTTGTCATGTTAACTCATCGTACACTTATACGCCATTTTATCAGACTTAGTTTTAGGCATTAACTAAGTTTTGAAATGTGCTTTAGAATAGAAAAGGGAAAAATACTGCTAAGGATAAAGCCGTTTGACATTAAAACACCAGTGATACAGGGGCAGCATGGGTTTACTAGAACAAAATCAAAAATAAAAACAGGTCCCTGTGGGAGTTCAATGCAGAGATCCTTTTTAATTCCTATTTCCCCAGATGCTCCACGGGTAGTGATTGCTCTTTTTTCTCAACTGGCTTCTCTAAACTGTGCTTTGAGGTAAGTCCATGAGAGGTTCATCTAAGGACAGATTAAACAAAATCCCCCATATAACAACCTTTATTGTTTCTTTAAAGATGTTTCTTTTCTTGCTTTATGGCTGTCCATTTCTATTTTTTATTCCACTTTCACTCCAATTGCTGCTGATTTCAATATGTAATGGTTACAATGTGTAGGATTCTGCATTAGCAGCTTCTTAAGTGTGTGTTTGTGTGTGTGTGTGTGTGTGTGTCAGGCGGCAGTAAAGCCCAGTGTGAAGGCTGCATGGAGTACTGCTGCGATGGATCGCCACCTTTCTGCTGCTCCTACTACGCCTACGTGGGGGACGTCCTCTCGTAAGTTAACGCACAGACACCACAAAAAAAACAAGAAGAAGAAAATGAGGGAGGACAACAGCTGTCTTTAACATGCCAGAAGAAGCCCCTTTAGAGGATCTGACCTTTGCCTTCTGGTTGCCCTGAGTCAGCACAGCTGCTTTAACACTTTCACCTAGTTCTCAGACTTCTTTTTCCTTTAAGTTAAAGGTAGTTTGCATTGGGGCTGGTTTTTAAATATTAATTTTGGGGATTTTTTTGGCCTTTATTGGGTAAGACAGCTGAAGACATGAAAGGGGAAAGAGAGAGGATGACGTGCAGCAAGGGCTGCTGATAGGAATCGAACCCGGGCCCCTGCTGCCGTTAGGGGCCGTTAGTACATGGGCACGGCAACCCAACTAATTGAATTTAGATCGCTATTTCGCAAAAAACAATGTAATCAAGAAAAAGAATTATTTTGCACTTTGCGTTTTGCAAAGTACTCTCGTATTCGGGGGGGGGGAAAGTTCAAAAGCCAAAAAATTATTAATGGGAAATTTCACAGTTCAAGGTGTTTTCGCTGTTGATTTGTCTACCTGTTTCCCAGTTTTTTCGAAGGTCAGTTAATGCAGCATCTTGCAGTCAATGAGTAACCGTGTTAAATCAGCCAGCGCTGAGGCCGACATGCTGACTAACGCTGGCTATGAAGACGTACCAGACTTTTTAATGACGACTGTTGTTCTTTTATTGAAAAGTGCCGATTAACAGACGCCTCTGCAGTGAATGCACAAACACACACACACACACACACACACACACACACACACACACACACACACACTGTTATAGTGATACTGCTGTTGAAGCAAAATGACTTCACTGAGCTGAGTTGGATCCATCAAATGCTCTAGTCCGTCTCCATGGCAGCAGCTCAGAAGTATTGGTTGCATGTCTGTTTAAGACAGCTGCCTCCTCTCACACTTGGGTGGCTCACTGTGTGTGTGTGTGTGTGTGTGTGTGTGTCCAGGGGCACTGCCATATCTGGTATCGTTTTTGGTGTGGTGTTTCTGATGGGGGCGGTGGCAGCCCTGTTCCTGTGCGTGTGTATGTGCATGAAGAACGGGCGGGGCTCGCGGGTCGGTGTGTTCAGCACCTCCTACATCAACACTGTGACACAGGGCTACCCAGGTGAGTCCACAGGACACACACACACATATGCACACACACACAAACATTTAAGGGAGATATGTGAGGAAAAAGGGTTTTTCACAAATGTAAATGTAATGTTTCCAGTCTTAAAAACTGCTCTTAGCGCTTTTTACATCTACAGGAAACATTCAACATTCACACACATTCATACACTGTGGCCGGGGCTGCCTGCTCATCAGATAAACACTCACACACATTCACACTCTAATGCGCAGCACCAGGGATCGAACCACCAACCTTCCGATTGGCAGGCAACCACTCTACCAATGAGCCACAGCCGCCCCGACAACAATTTATCACTGATGTATGAAGCGTTGTAAACTATTTCTTACCATTATTTTTAAAAGCACAGAGCATGCATTATTTGCTAATAAAGAATTGCTGTAGTTACAGTGTATAACCCTTTAAAATATAAATTATCAGTAAGTAGCGCCAACATATTGATTGCATAAAGAACGCACACTAGCTAAAATAATTTTTCATAACAAAACTCACTGATCAGTGGTCTATGTAGCATGAATAAATTACTCAAGATTAATAAAGTGACAACTTATAAACCATTTTTTTTATTAAATATGGCTTATTAGAAAGTGACATCAACTTATCTGTCACACACACTTTTAAAGGATATACTCCAAAGTATTGTTTCACAATAGGAGTTGTCCTTTATTATTAGTATTTCAGATATTGTATGTATCAATAATGTTTGTTAGTAAAGCGTTAGTCACAGTGTATAAACTTAGTATGAAATAAAAAAGTGGCACCAATTCATTACACAGATTTTTTAACCCTCAAGTTGTCCTCGGGTCAAATTTGACTTGTTTTCAGTTTTTTTTTTTATCAGAAAAAAGGGTCTTCGAAATAAGCACTCAAAATGTCAACATTAGAAATAGCAATTCACTTAGGAAAAAACATCAAAAAGCTCCCAAAACAGTAAAAAAGTATCAAAAATGTCAGAAAACAATAATAGAGTTGAAAAGAACATCTTTTTTTCATGGTTGATGGGGGCACAACACAAGGGTTAAAGGACATACTAGAAAATCTTGCAGAATGATAACTTATAAAAGGAATACATCAATGAGGCAATAGTGCCAACTTCTTATAGTAAGATTAATCAGACAGTGGTATCAACTTATTATCAGTGTCTACATGATGGTTAACCACAATCTACACACAGTGGTCCATTCTGCCACAGCGACGACACCTCATCTCCTGTCCTCAGGATATGAAAAGAAAACAGCAGAATAGCTGTGTTGTGTTACAGGATCCAAATTGGCCCTGAAGTAACACAAAGAGAGAGCTGATTCTTTCTGAATGGAAAGGCTTTACACTTCACCATGAGCTCAGTTTAAGTCATTCACACACATAAAAACAGCCAAAGCTCCTGTAAGCATGGTTTTCTTTTCCCTCCACTCTGGTCTTCATGTCTGTTACACCCTGTTCCTGCTTGAATGGGAGCAAACCTGCGACAGTGTTCCCACATCGCAGGTATATTAGTCTGTCCTCGGTGACTCCAGGAATATGCTGCTTTTTCTAAGGGCTTATCATTTATTAATCCCGTTTCATTCTCCTCTGTGTATCACCTTCATGCTACGCTGGACCGGCACTCGTCTCTGTGCCCTGGAGCTCTGATCATGTTACATTAACATGTTGCTCAAACGCACAAAGCCATGCAATATGAATGCATAGTTGCTGCATGAAGTTTTTTTTTTTTTTTTAAATCTTGCTAGGTCTCATTCTGAGCTTCACAACAGTTTTATAGCCACTTTGAAGTAAAGCGCCTCCTTTAACATGTTAGATAGTGAATGATTAATAACAATAGTGTCAGAAATGTGAGGTTTTGCTGATGCAACCCTTTGGTTTAGCGTGGGGCTCGGACTAACTCCATTCATCTTTTCTTTCATCTTTGCTGCTTTGATGTTTCAGTGAATAATGTAAGAACCCCGGTGAGACAGATGCATTGTGTTCAACAAAAGGACTTTTTGCTGCCATATTTTTTTTTCTTTATCCGGTTCAGTCAGTCTTCCTCCAGAGAGTGCAGTTTCTTGGTTTAACCACTAGAGGGTGCAACTGTCCCATAAAACCTCTTGTAAAATGGGGACATATGAAGTTGGAATGATGGGGGAACTAAATGCTTTAGACCTACCTGCTGAACTTTGCTTATTTCTTTTTCTTGAACTCAGGTCCTCCACCTCCATACAACTATGACTACGAAATGTACCCTCCCTCGCTACACCCCCCGCCTTACACCCCGACTCAGCCTCGACCGGCCAACTACTCCCCACCTCCTCCGTACCCTGGCTGCACCCGCAAGTGAATCCCTGCAGCACAGATCATCCCCCGGCCAGCTCATAACAAACGGTCATGGCCTGGTTTTCCACACCTGGAGATGGTTGTACATCTCTAGGCGTCTAAAGACAATTTAACGGGCCCACAAACTTTCCACATTTAAAAAATAAAAAAGGGGCTGCCCAGTGCAATATTGATCATATGGCCACGCATGCCTGCGAGGTGTAAATGTCACTGCATTTCTGCTGGAGTCTGGACCAAATAGTGGGTAAATGAATACTTATTTAACGCAATATTGGCCAGAACACCCCACATACTGATAGACTTAAGTCCCCCACTAATAACCAATATCCTTATCTGTCCCGGCTGTGCACATCAAAGGCACAGCACTGCTTTGAAGAAGGTGAAGACCACTTTTTTTCAGCATGGAGGGAAACTTCACATCACTGAAGAAGTCTTTCTAGACTCCTCTTTTATGGAAAGTTACCTATTAATTTTTTTTTTTTACTTTGATTTATGTCAGTTACCCGAGGTGGAAGTTGATGATTAAAGCTGTTTAAAACAAGTCAGGTCTGGACCTGTCATGTGTAGACACAACGACTTGAACACAATGCATAATGCTGACTTTAATGGCAACTTGAATGGACTGGCTTGTGGTAATGAACTGGTTTTATTGCCTTACTTGAAACAATGAGATGGTGAAAACTGAACTTAGGGCCGGTCACATCATGTTCAGTTGAAAATTTGTAATTTTTTTTTGCCTCTGCGAGATTCTTGAAAATTGTGAAGCATTCATGATTTAAATTGCCTTTGTAGAGTAATTCAGATTTGACCTCACTGCTATGACTGATTCATGTGATGGATGACTATGAATGACGGAAGGGATTTAACTGTAATAATGTGTCAGGTAAAGGATTTTAAGTGTTTCTTTACTGTTTTAATAGTTTTTAAATCAAAGATGTGATTAAAACGTTTGAACACCGACAGTGTCCATTTCTTTATATTCTGATAAATAACGTGTGGGCAATGGGTGTAAAAACGGGAATATTTTGCACGTTCAGTGTAGCCCTTTCTCTATCTCTCTGGTGTAGCCTACATAAGCGAAAAAATGTGTGCACGTGCGTCACAAAGATAACGTGTTAGTGCGCGCGCGCGCGTACGAATCCCACTCTGCTGTGGTCAGGTGATCAGGCGCTGAGCAGCTGTGCAGTCTCGGGATCGCTCACAATCAGACAACGGGAGTCACCGGCGACCAACACACTCAGTTTTTCTCCCGACGCAAACGTTAAACCGTGCGGTGAATCGCTGCCTTTAGGAGCATTGTGTCAGCGAAACGACATGGGGGACCGAGTAGCTTTACTGCTGCTGGCTGTAGCGGCTTCGGCTCTTGCTGCCGAGGTAAGAAAATCAGTTTTAGTGCGATTTTTTTCTGGTAGTATTTCCACCATATTGTTGCTGTCAGCTGCGTCAAGTTAGCTACAATTAGACCGGAAGTGAGACAACCTTACCATAAGAGCTAGCTAGCTACCTAGCTAGAGCTTAAAATATGTTTGAGGGAGTTTTTATAAATTAGGCAATTGACATTCTATCAAATTAAGTTACTAAAAGATTCAAGGATAATTTATTGTCATTCTACAAAAAAATGGTTGCAAAACGAACTGTTGTCCATAGAGTCAGCTGCTTGAGCCTTATTTCATCCATTTTATTTTCCTGCGACCTAACATTAGCCAGGTGTAGCTAGTAGAATATCCCTAGGTCCTAGCTGGGTTAGCTTAGCTAGCTAGGTAGCTACTTGACTATTTAAACAACGGTGGACCTTTTGCATATTTTATGTTGAAGATTATAACCGGTAGTCTTGTGTAAAAGTCTAGCTAGCTTGACACCGATTATGAATACCTTGGTAGCCTATTTGTGAACCAAAGACAACTCAGGGCAGTAATTGCCACCACGTAAACATTTAGATATTTTGTTAGTATTTCTCGTTGTTATATTTGTAATTACCCTTCCTACAAGTACAAGACATGTCTAGCCAAACAACGCGTATTATGTTTTTTACTGTTCCGATGCTCCGCAATGTTTTTTTCCCAGGGAAATGATCCCTTTAAGCCTGTGGTTGTGTGGTAACAGATTTGAGACTTTGCGACAATGGAGAGAATGTCCGTCACCATTAATTTAAAGATGTACCCAAAATGTTTCCATTTCCTTTGTGTAAAACCGTGAAGCGAGTTGCTTTTCTGTTATTTTAAATGTTACAAACACGTTGGAGTTGTCAACCAATTGTGTAGCCTCGATAATAATGCGCAAATGGTGCTGTTATACAACGGAATTTACGGGTTTATTTTATCATTTAACGTCATTACAGGGAATAAATCCAAAGCACGTTGTCCCGTTTTCCATATCTTGAAGGGGAATTTTAAGCGAGTGGGCGTGTTTTGGGAATGAAAATAAGTCAGTGAGACGTCTTTGCCTCGCAATGAAGATTTGAGGCCAAATTCTGGCATAAATAAAGTAAATGAACCCGTGGGGCTGACGGTATTCTCGAAAAGCATTTTTAACGCTCTCCCTCGTATTTCAGTCAGAGGGTAGAGAATGGAGAAGTAAGATGGCGGCGGTGCACTGCAGCATTTATCGAGGGTCGGGAAACTGGGAAGCCAACAGGAGCTTTATCATTGTGGCCTTTCGAGCTCTCTTCTGCCCCATGATGTGGTGATAACAGGCACATTGGAAATATAACGTGTTCTTAAATAATGTCTTTACAGTGGACCCAGATTCACAATCCCTGTTAATCCATTTTCCAACCGTCTTTTGCCAACTCTGCAAACATATCTATTTTAACACGTCATTTCCTTGGTCTTGCCACTGACTATAAAACCGAAATCTTAGTAATTTATTAACAAATCATCCATTTTCAGCTCAGCGCCCATAGTTTAAAAATATCCCGATTTAAGTTGGGTAATTGATGTGTAGCAGTAAAGCTTCCGTTCCTCCTTTTTTCAAGGCTTTTTCTTTCTTTCTGGAAAACACCCCAAAACTTATACCTATGGATTTCCCTACTAAGATTTCCCCCCCCCCCCCATGAGGGATTTCAACACTTAATGCTGTGATGTGAATATACAGCATGGATGCATTAGTGTAATACCCAGCAGCCACACGGGAGCATCTATTGAGGTTGAGGAGCAGAGTTAAATGTTTTCTGTGGGATCTCTGCTTGTAACAATTAAAGCTTTTATCCAGTAGATGTGTTATAGCTATAGTGCCAAACAATGGCTATTATAGCCTGCTCTATTTAGGCCACTTGTTTTTTGCTGTCTTGGTGATTTCAGGTCAACTTCTAAGTTCTTTTTTTTCTTTTTTCAGACAAATCAGGTGAAATATGGCAGCCAACCTTTGTTTCCTGCACGTAGCCCATAATCAGTGTGCTTGGAATGAATAGTTTGGGCTGCTCATCAAACGAAGCAATGGCTTTGTGCGTAATCCATTGCTTAGCTTTCTTAAGAAGTCCTGTATTTACATTATACATGTCAAAGGCAGTAATGCTGAAATGAGAGAGAAGAAGTTGTTTAAATGTTCAGCAATATAAGCAAGATTAAATCAGACTTGAAAATGAGATGTTGCAAGTTTTTGATCTTGTTAAGGCTCGTTTGTAGCCTTCCCAACCGCCCCACACTCACACCGCTCTAGGAAGCCCGCTGTGTGGAGCGTGGGAGTTGGATGCCAGCCTTTGTGTATTTGTGAATCCTTGGGAAATGGCTCTTGGATGGGTGCAGGCAGTCTGTTTGTGTGCATACTGCAGTCTTTCAGCCTGGGGCGGACCAGCCCTCTCCCCTTATTAGTGAGTTTAATGCCATTATGCCTGTTGGCGCTGCCAGTGTTTCTCTCTGGCACCTTCTCTGCTGCTCACGCTGCAGTTTCAATTCTTTGAAGGAGAAAATCTGCCTGACACTAATATATCTTCTATTCCTTTCCATTTCCTATACTTCTACCTCACTTAGTAATTTACATTTAGCAGAGAATGAGTTTAAACTTAATCCAGGGCTTCCAGTATGTAGATAGCAAAAAGCGCTGTGAGAGTTTTTACACGTAAGAAACCTGTTAACCAAAATGCAACATGTCTTATGGGAGTGCTGAAATCAGGTCAAATGAGGCTTATGTCAGTAAATAATTCAGTTTCTCAATATCTGGATATTTTTTTCTGATAGTTGACTGACCTTGTAAATGAAGACTTTGCTTTTATTGCGACAGACCGGCCCCCCAAATCTGATGTCTGCTGTTGTGTTTTCCCCACTATCAAACTCCATAGTGGTTGCTCTGGACGTAGGTTTTGAGCTGAAACGATTAGTAAATTAGTTATTGTAAATGATTAGTTGCTCGACAGAAAATTAACAGCACTATTTGGATAATTGATCATCGTTAAAGTATTTTACAGAAAAAATTGCCAACATCTTTTTGGCTTTTCCCTCTACAGAGTTCTATTTTAGTAAATTGAATATTTTTTGGTTTGGGGCTGGATGATCTAATGTTTTCTAAATGAAAACCCCCAAAACTATGTCCGTATAAAATAATCTTGTTCAAACCGCACACGTAGTCCATCTTGGTTGTGTCAACAACAATGACACCACAGCACTCCCAATTAATGCCCCCCCCCCCACCCCCATGAATCCCCCTCTCTGTCCTGGAGAAAAGAATTCCTGACCTTTTGATACTGTTGTTTCTTCTGTCCCTGGAAACGGGAGGACGCTGACGTGCTTGTTGTCTTTTGGAGCTGCATGTAACTAAGTTTCCCTGTTCATGAACATTTGAAGATGGGTTTACTTGTTCTTTGCTTCCTCCCACGTTAGGCTTGTTGTTTTGAGTCTCATTTTTGTCACCCTCACACAGTCCCGAGTCTTCTTTGTGTGTTCATACAGTGTTTATCCTACTGAAAGGTTGCACCCCCCCCTTCCAAAGCATGGTAGGAATCTTGTAGTGCTATTTCAGTGGTAAAAGGCCAGTGTGTAGCTCAAAGGCTTGCTTTGTGCAGTGCAACCTGGCCTCTGAATGAGATACTGTGGATAAATGCCAGAAAGTTTGGTTAGTTCCAACAATATCTGATAGCATATACAGTAAGAAGCTGGCTATCCTCTCTTGCTAAACTTTCTGATTAACAGTGAAGGTTTCACACTGCTCACCTCCTCCATTCTTACTGCTTATAACTAGCGCTAATAGGTCAAACATGTAACAAGCCTTGCCCTAATGCCGGGAAGACATCAGGGAACATGCCGTTATCCCTCCCACTTCGCATCTTAGAGCGAATCTCCCACCAGACAGCACCATTCATCACCACTGGGCTGTTATTTCCATCTTTAAATATCAGCAGTGCGCCACGAAGACGCACTCTTCATTCCACTGCTGCTGAGTAAGCAGCTGTTGGTACAGAATCTGAATAATAAGCCGAAAAAACAAGTCGGCCTGACCCGCACAATTATTCAGCAGCCGCACCGAGTACTGTAACTAAGCTTTCACCTCATCAATGAGGAAGCTATACACACGTAGCCTCCATCTGGAAACCATGTACCTGCCATTTCTTGTTGGGGCATCAATGCCTTCGTAGCCACAACTCCATCATAAGTGCCATGTGTCCCAGTCCAGGCTGTGATGTGCTGTAGTGTTGGACTGACCTTCCACTGAGATATGACCTGTGTTGTAATAATCTGGCCAAGGTCAATACAATCAAGTTTTAATCTTGGATTTGGTCACGCAGACATAACATTATCAGAGTGTGACGGATGAGTCGCTACATAAATGTAAGTGTGTACGTGTCGATTTACTCCCCTGTGACAAACGGATGGTGCTGCAATCAGCATGAGATGATGGATCGCTTCACGAGTATGTCGTCGTATCATATCTTGTACCCGCCCGCCTGGCACTTGGAGGCGTTTGACTTAATGGTGCAGCGGATCCAACGGGCTGTCTGTGTCCCCTCTGTTGGATCCCAGAGTGGAGGTGTAATGAACCAAAGAAATGCCAGCTCACCTCGAAGCTTTCAGTCATAAGTGAGGAGCCCACCAGAGGTCCTGCCCCCACTTTTGTGCCTGAGAATTTGACATTTATTTTGGGTCATGCTGATATGAAATGGCTCCACACATTCCGTCAGTCTATAACTCTGAGTGGCATACAGCACATTTAGTACCTCTGTTCTTAAAAAAAAATAATGCGATAAAGTAAATACATCTCTGTGAAAGTCCTGCTGGCTTAGTAGCAAACGGTACCGTCACAACATCCCTATCTGCAAGGAGATCTTTGCATGTCTGCCATCTCTTCCTCCATTTCCCACCTGCCTGTCAAATGAAAAGGCTGAAATTCCCCCCCCCCCAAAAAATTGAATTCTATCTGGACAGGATTTACAAAGTAGTTATGTCCTATACGTTACAAAATGTCGTCCTTTTCAATTATATCAGTGCCCACAGTGTCACAACTGAAGGGGCTTGGATTTTTCCAGATGTGAAACTAAACCGAACCACTGGGAAATCGCTCACAAACTCATCAACTGATTCGGACCAAAGCAAACAAACTATAGGTGTGGTAACGTCCTCATGTTGTCATGCTTATAGTTCTAATTGACTATTTGAATTGAATTTGAAAGGAACAGTTCAGAGAGAACATGCACTTCTATTACTAGTCTTCACTAGCCACTGCCAACTATAGGCGTGTGCCAGATGCTGCTGATGTTCCCGACCAAAAGTGCAGAAAGGAAAATAACTGAAAACAGCCAGCAAACACAAGTAGGGGTATTAGAAGTGTGTCCCTTGGTGTATTCGCTTGGTTTACTGGTCAGTGAGCTGAATTAAACACTCATTTGATTTCAATTTATTTATTTAATTTCAGCTGTTTTAAATGACAAGTCCAACACAATCTTTCCATCAAAATCAATACAAACCAAGTATTTCCTGCTGGTCTCTTTTTCCTTCACTAGTTCCCATCGTTCAAACCACATTTTCATCTTTTCAACACGCTTATTCTTTTCATGAAATGGATGCACACCAAGGAACCGCTTTGACTCGGTATATCTGAATCGTGCAGAGGTTGCAGCTGATCCCCTCGTCCTCTCACTTCTCTCTTGCCATGTCTCCCTTCACCGTCCTGTGTGTCCAGGGTTGCCATATTCTTCCCCAGGTGCCTGCTACTTGGACCATAATTAGGCTGCTGTGTTATTCCTGTCGTTCTACTCACAAATTCCTCCCTTCTCCCTCCTTTTTTTTTTTTTTGGGAACCATTTTCCACCAGAACAATTTCTCACTCTCGCCTTTTCTCTGAAACGCTGTGTCGTCTGCACAGTATTTTACTGATGCGCTGCATGCCCTCGGCTTGGGAGTCACAGTTCAGAGGGTTTATGAAACTAGTACTGCTTTGAGGCGGGCGACACGTCATCTATTGCAGATGAAAAGTCCTCTCGGAGTCCAAGTGTGAAATTAGAACACTTGTTTGAAATGCCATGGACTGTGTGGGGCAATCGAGAAGAGAGGGCTGAGATGGAGATTTGTGTCTGAAAATGGACCGGTATTATTGACTGTGCCCTGCTATTTCTGGATCGGTTTCCTGTTTGGTCTCCATGATCGAGGCAGACTTCCTGTGTTTGCACAGTGGACAGGAGTGCTGCACATCTCTCTCTCACTCTCTGTGTGTGTGTCCATTGTTTAGAAAATCCCTTATGTTGGAATTGACTGTATGCTTTGGTAGGAAAACCCCAATTGTCTCTTGTTCAGCTGATATTAATCATAATTTCAAAGAAATAGTTATAGCATTTGATCATTTGAATTATAATTAAACTAAGGTTGAAGGAAGTACAGGAAAGTATAAATTGGAAGTATACCACAGTTGTTGATTTTTTTTTCCTTCTGGACATGCTGTGTTCCCAGTTTACCTGTGCGGACGTGGTGCTTGTAACCACTAATGGCTATTCCAGATATACACACCCATCAGCACCCCAGGGCCCTGATTCACAATGACTCCTAGTAACACAACACTCGACTCACAATCAGCCGTAAATAATTTGTATTTAGCTGTAAACACAGCTGTTAGGGCTTCTGGTCCCAATATTTAATTTCAGCCTTTTTTAAATGGAATTCTGCAGTCTTTTCTAAGGACGGTGAGCAAAGTTGATGTTCTTTCTTGTGTCTTTTATGCATGTGTATCTGATGCGGATAATTATGAAAACACGGGGGTAATTAGAGAATGAAGATGATGTTGCTACAGATGTTGAATCTTTACATTGGGAATGATTGTAGGGCTGATATGTATGGATCCAACAAAGACAGTGGCCAACATGCTGAGTAATATGAGGTTTTCTATTGTGACATGATACACTGGTGCAATAAGGACATAGCCAAAGTACAGCAACACTGAGGTTTTAATGGGATATTTAAAAACAACAAATAGTAACATAATTTTGGGCGTGCGTGCACAGGCAATCGCAGCTCCATCTGTGTCTGTTTGCGGTCCACTGCCGAGTGACTCCCTGCTGGTTACCAGGGAGGTCAGAGAGGCAGGCCGTTACTGAATGAGCTTGCCATTAGGCTGGTTTAATGTTGCGTTTAGGCATTCAAAAACACCTGCATGCACTCTCCGCTACATGCAGGTTACACACACGCACACGCTTCCTTACGAGCAAGCAAACCAACCTGATGATGAAATTTCTGCTCCCAGGTGACTTGGATAATGGTGTTGCCTCAGGTTGCCACAGCAATGACAGGGGGAGGTTATTAAAGGTCTTTCCCTGGGGTTGAGCACACTCTGTAACCATGGTGACTATAACTAAGGAACCAAGAGTCCCTCCATCACGTCTAGACAAATTAAGTGGACAGAAGTCAGAGCTATTTTCTTACACACTTCTAATCAGATTTTAAAGCGAATTCGTGAGGAACCCCCCTGAGACGGAGCTTAATTGCGTTGAATATGAATGAAGATAATGCTTCAAACAAACTCTCCTCACAGACTCAGCAAAAACGTTTTGAAGACGAGGACTGCTGGCCTTAGCTCAGAGTAAAAAACCAAAACAGAGCCTGTACGAGATCGGTGTGGTTGATTTGAGATCTGAGGGGAATCATTTGATTGATTTGTCATTTGACTTGGAAGAAGCTCAATCAGTGCTCAATTAGTGAGGAGATCAATTTTGATCCCAAACTACAAGCAATCGATCCGTTTTATTGTTTAACTCACAACATATTCAGGTCAGAGCTTCTGCTTTGCCCCGCTATTTATTTATTTGACGAAGGCGTTCTGTTTGGTTTTACATCTGATCTGTAATTAAACTTTTGGCCAGCCGGGAGTGTGAGGGGAAGGGAGGGTCCATCCGCCCTGTAATCAGGGAAACTACCCACGAAATCTGCTTCTCAAACATCAGGCACAGAAAGCTTTACACAGACATACACACACACACACACCGGGATAGCGTTGCACCCACACTTTAAGTCCAGTCAAAGACAATCTGAAGGTTTTAAGTAACAGAAGGGCCTGCTTGCCAAGGTGTGTGCGTGTGCATAAGCATTGCTGCTGTGTGCGTTGAGCATTCCTGTCACCTTGCCAGTCTTTTCTAATTCAGTCGTCACAGCCATCCCGAGCTAAGCAAACAATTCCCACAGCGATGCATCTTGTAAACAACCCACAGACAGTCTGGGCTTGTGCTCAATTTTGCCACAATTGATTGATTAATGACCCAAAGAAAAGCAATATAGGTTGGTTGCATCACACAACACGTTCTCTTGGTTGTAAATGTTTAATGGCAACCAATGATAACACAATAAGGCCTTATTTAGATTGTGTTCCTGCCACTTGCAGGAGGAGCTGCCTTTCTATCTCTTCTACATAGTGATTGTGTATCTCAGCCATTGTTGATCATCTCCAACGCTAACCAGTTGACGCTATCTTGTGGTTCAGTTTGTCCCAGCTCTGACAATAGAGGCTTGTCTAGTTGGCGTGCGTGCATGCGTGCTTGCATGCGTGGCTCCTGCGACACATCTTGCTCTCCAGGGAGTCTCCCTGTGGGATGAGAGATGATCTAACACACCCTCCCCCCAGCTCCCAGTGGCAGGCCTGGGCCACTCAGATAAGACGGTACAATTAATAGCACCGCAGGCCCAGCGGTTGTGGGGAGACTTCAAAGATTGTGTGTGCGCTTACACTAAACTGTTTCTCAGCCTCTGTGAGATGATACACGCGTGTAAGAATGAATTTATTTGCAGTTTGTAAGCGTGCAATGCCATATTTCTTTTTCTGAAACCCCCCATTCACATTAAATGGGTGATAAACATTTTCCTGCCTTTTTTCCGCTTTTTAGTGCCGCTGATCACATCTGTGACAGCGCCAGCTATAAGCGTGCTTGTTCACACACATCAGTACGTGTTACAGTCCCTTTACACAATGACTTGGAGATGTGTTATGATGGTTAGGCAATTTACATAAAGGGAGAAGAAGAGTTATGTATTACAAAATCCTACACATGGGGAGTGCTGTGCAAGGAGAATGCTGTTGCCTTTGAGAGGCGAGGGGCAGAAACTCAGTCAATGGGGAGGCAAACTTGTAAAAGATTCATTATTTCTTTCAGTTATGATAACATTGTGCTCTGTAAAGTAATTTCTGAGATTTGGGAACTCTGAGGTCGCTACAATGCAGTATTACAAAGCGAGATACATGAGCAGTCGGACAGGTTGCAAACAGACAAAACCAGTCCCAATCTAAAAGTTTGGCATTTTTACTTAAAATTAACTGCTACTGAAGCTTAATTGATTTAGCTAAACATTTGCACATTTCTGCCAATCAGCTAATTGATTATTAGACTTATTTTTCAGGTCTAATCCAAACCACATTATTAGTAAAAAAGTGAGTGCCCCATTAAAATAAAAAATGTAGACATTCAAAATAAACTGAAATATTCCTTTAACCCAGAGCCTATTACAGTTAGACTCATGATGATGAAGCAAATATCATGTTGCTTGTGTCTAAGGTTTTCCACAATGTGATTTTTCTTTTGGTGGAAGTGGGTCAGCCAACTGATAGAACTGATTTCAAATTGGGTGCAATAAAACACACACACACACTGACACACCACACACACACACGTTTCATGTGAACTGCAGCAGTGAGCTCATCATAAACCTCCTTGGGGTAGCAAACCACTCAGCAAATTATAAGAGCAAATAATCTGACTTTAATCTGTTTACTACTCGGAACTTTGTATGTTATTGCATTGCATTATTAGATTGTTGGATTGGCTGTTTTGTTTTTATTTGTCGTCTTTCGTGCCTCCCTCAGGGTAAACGAGTTCCATTTCCCCCTTCTGTGATGAGTATGTTGAGCGCTTTGTAATGTTTATAAACCGCCATCACATGCCAAGCTTTAACAACTTGGACATGGGCTATGTGCAAATTGATTTTGTGGTCAGCAGGCCCAGTGGCTTAAGTCTGTATTTTCTTTCCGTGACTGGCTTTTTTTCCTGTAAGTAGCACACATAAGCGCAGTCATAAATCTTACACTGCCGCAATTCTTTTATTGTGGAATTGTTAAGACTTTGCTAGCTTTGTCGATTGCATTGTATTGCTCTGATTTCCATCAAACTATAGAGGTCTTCCATTGATTAGAATGATTCATATGAGTGGCAAGAAGCTGTTACACATGTTTGATGGATCAGTGCTGTAGTTGCATCACTTGTAACTAGTGTTGGGTAGAGGGAGCACTCCAAGCAACGTGTGACTGGGGTTTCTGCTGCCTTATAATTGAGCTATCACCTTGGGGTCAAACTGATATAGCGTCAGCCTCCTTTTCCCTCTGGCTTATTTGCTATCGTTCGGGTGATGGCTATCATGCCAGATTGAGACCGAAGGGGGATATTTCTCTTGACCAGGCTGCCGTTCTAATCCTCAGTGCCCAGATTACTGCTCCCTCCCCTCCCTGCTCCATGACCGGCTGGCAGAAATGTGATCAGAGCTGAGATAGGATAGAGACGGAGCGAGACGGAAAGGAGGGAAGCCTGGTGTCTCCTTCTATAATATACATGTGTCTAACACTCTGCTGCCGAGGTGTCTCACCATTTGTCAGTCTGCCTTTTAGTCCATCTGTTGCTTGCTCAGGGTAGATTCTAGCTTCCCAGCATTGAAACAAATAAACAACCCATTTACTCATACTGTTCTTATATTTCTGTTCTTGGGGAGTTTTTTGCAAAACGGTGATTTTGAGCAATACCTTATTTCTCCATTGGTGATTACAGTGATTATTTCTGTTCACAGTATAATCAATGGCGCACTGTTTGTCAGGAGGATCTTTTCGAAAATGTTGATGTAGTCGACACTGAACTTAACTGTCAGAAAACAGAAAATCCCTTTTCTCTAAATCAGTCCTTCCTCTTTCTGACAGCAAAAGTCAGAGTGCTTGACCTTCTGCTCAAGCCCGAAGGCTTATTGTCCAATTCATCTGTTGTCCAATCTCTCTCCCGTCTCTCGCCATTGTGGTTATTGTTCTTTGTCTCACTTTCTCCTGCCGCTCCTGCCTTCGCCATCATCCTGGGACTCTGATTTATAAGCTTGCACCGAAGGCTTGGTCGATCCCCTCCCTTCCCCCCCATTCTTCTTCAGCACCAGACAGGGCAGTGGAGAGGCTTGGAGGCAGGGAGGAGAAGAGGGAGCAATTGGCGAGGATATTATTTCCCAGCCGAAACAGGATGACACAAAGAATTTGAATGTGAGCGAGCAGTTTGTACAGATTTGCCTACCTATGCCTCAAGCAGAGAGGATGTTGCTTTATCTCCTTCAGTAAGTGACAGAGAGGCCAGAGGGTGGGCAGATACGGTCAAAATGATACCGGGCACCCAGACTGAGTTAATTAAAAGATTGCACACGTCTTTTTAAAGATTATTTGAAAACTTTTTGCTCTCACTTTGCCTTGGGTTAAGCCATCAATGAGCAGGATGGGATTTGGTCTTTCCTGTCAGCGCTGGTCACTCACAGATGTCTGTGTGGGAATCGAGCAGCAAACCTCTTAACAACCCTGTGTGGGGCAGATGGCCTAATGTCAAGACTGATGGCCAACAGTGTTAAGTTGCCATGTGTTGTGCTGAGGGTGGATGTGGCAAGAGGGGATTGTACACACTACTTTGTGTGTGTGTGTGTGTGTGTGTGTGTGTGATTGTGATTGTGTGTGATTTCCTTGCTACCGCAGCTTGTGGCTCATCACGTTGGCCTGTAAGGGGAGTGAACTTTGCAGGTGCATGTTTGACCCATGGAAGTGTAAGCTCATCTGTGATCTTTTTACCCTCATTTGACTGCGCTAGATGGTTGAACCCATTAGTACATGTTTTTGGCAGTTTCTTCCGTTATTCATACAGATAGACTAAATGATATAGACAGTAGTCTTCATTACATACTGAGGCGTACGTTGTAAGAGTATTTTATTGAGTGCTCCTTACCAACTCTTTACAACGCATGATGACCCTCAAGCAAAGCCCCGTGTTTACTGGTAGTAGATGTTCCAGTCAGAAACTGTCTGTTTCTGACTTTACAGCTAGATGATGCACTCACCAAACCAGAGGGGTGACTCCAACCACTGTTACTTAATTAGCTTTCTCTTTGCTTGTCACACTCCAGGTTTGTCTTACAAACTATCAGTTTTAATTCACACATTTTGGAATTATTTGTGGTGACGTTTTGAGAGGCTTTAATAAGCATCAAATGAATAAATACATTTCCCCAATGGAAAGGCAGGACAAATTAGTACACACATTAAAATATAAATTTACCAGAAAACGCCATCTTCTTCTGACAAGGGTATAAATGCAGTCAATGTGTATACATTGAATTTAATTAAAGCTAATAAAGTTTATCTCTCCATAGACGCATGCCTGCTAAATTGATTTAAAGACTTAGGTTTTCAGCTTCAAATTTATCTAAATTGATGGCCCCCATTAGCTATTCTCATATTGGAAGAGGGTTTTTGTGCCCTTGGCTGCTTGAAAAGAATAAAGTCTGGAGGAAAAAATATGCTATCCATCTTACAAAAAACATTTGTTTGCCTGCCAGGGCCTTCAGAACCATTAACAAGATTAGGGAGCACACAATGGCAACAGTCCCTCTCCTCCCTCCCTCTGTCTCCTCCTCTGTTTCCCCTCGTATTCCCTCCCATTTAGTTCTAGTTCATTTGCCTGTACAATGCAGGCATTCAGTGGTTTGTCTGCACCTCCTCTCCTCAGGGAACTTCAGCACAAAACCTCCTTATGCAGGCAGACAGCAATGGCACACTCACACGCAGAACCAACACGGAAATTAACACAAAAATGAAAACATACATGCCAAAGGCAGACTAAGCGCGCGCACACACACACACACACACACACACACACACACATGCACGCGTTTCCTCACACTCTCCTTGCTTCCAGCCAACCTGCTCTTGTGCTCACTATGTGCTGCCCTAGAAGAGAAAATAACCCAACACGAATCAACAGAGGGTTAAATAAACACTATACTGTCTAAGAAAAAGCCGGCATGGGCAGAGGGATGTACTCCATTCCCAGAAGTGGTATTGCTGTGTGTGTGTGTGTGCCTGCCTGCCTGCCTGAACAGCATTCTTGTTGTTTAAGAAAATGTAGTCCTCCAAAGCTATTGATTTTTGATGTCCCATCATTTTTTTTTTTCCAGAAAGGTCTTTTGCACACTTGACAGCATCCAGTGGCGAATATGAACAAAGACATGATGCTCGCACTGCCACAGTGTAGAATGATAGAACTGAAACTCAAAATGTTAATGGAATTGGGAGAGGAAACCTTGTTTCTACCCTCATTTGCTTATGCCTCATCTTTGGCTTTCCCCTTCTTCTTTAGAACCATGTTGAACCAGCTCACCTCATCTTTCTTTTTATCTAACACGTTAATCTCCTCTCCCCGCCACCCTCTATCTGAGTAATGAAATTTAATTGCATCCGCCTCGCAGTTTTCAGTGCAAGTGCTCAAGGAGTTTAACATGAGCTGTATATCTCAGTAAATCTCTCTCCTTGTCTCTTCCCCACCCCTAGGTGCCTACAGATGTTTCTATGGGTCTGTTGGCAGAGCCCCAGGTGGCCATGTTTTGCGGTAAACTCAACATGCACATTAACGTGCAGAGCGGCAAGTGGGAGTCGGACCCCTCGGGCACCAAGAGCTGCATCGGCACCAAGGAGGGCATCCTGCAGTACTGCCAGGAGGTAAAGTGTGTGGATGTGTGTGTGTGTGTGTGTGTGTGGGCTTTTTCCTATGTACACCTTTTTATTATCCCCTGTGGAATAAATTAAGTCTGAAATTACGTGCTCATATTAATCAATCTTTCTTGTATGTATTTGTCGTAAGAACCCTAAAATGGGTGTACAAAGGGTGCGGGAATAGATATGGAGTGTCAGGATAGTACTGAAAAAATAATAGTGTGAAGGTAAAACTCTATTGTCTTTTTGGTAGCAGAAGGGGTTAGGAAAGGTCATTTCCTCCCTGACCATTTGTAATCATTTTCATGATTGTCATGCCTTGAAAATGGCTCTCATTTGGCCATATATGCTGTAATATATGGAATAATTAAACAGTAATTACCTAGTGTTTATTTTGTTTTGAGTGAGCAATAAGCCAAGATGATACATTGTTATAGTAATGCCAGTTTTCTGTTAATTTTGTGGTTAGGATAATTTACATTTTAGCCATTAAGTCGACTCTCTCTGAGCAAAATTACAATGATTGAGCAGGTAGCAATGCAGAATATGTTAGGGGGGGGTTCACAACAAGCACAATTTGAGTGTAAGATTTTTCATTTTCTAGTGGATTTGCATTTCATTTTGGTATGTTTGAGCAAGTGAGAACAATTTTCAAATGTAGGTGGTACCAATAAAATAAATGCATGATGCCTGAAAATATGTGTCTCTGTCATGACAATCTGAACCAACAACACAAAACTAACAGTAATATGTATATTAAAGGGCAGACGGAGGTATTGTTTTCTTGCTGGAGTGAGAGAATATAAGAGCACATGAGTCCATCATCATGGGTTACAGAGACCGCAAACAGATTTGGGTTTATTCAACAAAATCCCCAATTTGGCAGGGTGTCATGATGTCGAAACTCAGCTCGATAAACAAGCTGCTTAAGTCCATGTGACTTTACTTTAAAAGCTTAATTTAGTTAGTGTGAAGCTTACCAAACCAAATGCAGAACGACTACACCGCAAATCACTGTTGTTTGCCCAAAGAAATCTGCTCTCCTCCAACCACTAAACCACATTTCTTTGGAGAATATTCCAGTGGTGCAGGCTGTCAATGCATAATTACACTATGTTAAGAGAAAAACTATGAATGGGATTTTTCTCATAAGCAAAGGTGGTGATTTCTCTGAAAGCATGTAAGACAGACTCAAAGCAGGATAAGGTCTCCATTGTTACCACTGGTAACAAATCTAGGGATAACTAAACAAATGCTTACAGAATTAGCTTTAAGTCCAGGGTTTGAATTGTTTCCAACATTTTGAATTTCAAATATCAAAACGGAGATAGGAGTATATTCCTCCCCAAAGCTGAATAGAAGAGTCGACTGCAAAATGTGAGAGTGACAAGTGAGCAAGAAGGTTGTGGGATTTTTTTTATTATTTTCCACATTTGGAAGGGCATGAGAGGAGATAAAACGGAAGGGGTGGTGTCAGGAAAAAGACCAAAAATGTATTTGGGGAGGGATGACACATCGACTAGGAATATTGTGCAGAGGCAGATGTCATGCAAGGCTGAGACTAACATGGAGTTGCACACAGCAGAGTTTGCCAAGCAGAGACCGCATCGGGCACGCAACATAATGCAAAGATTACTTCTTTTTTAAAGCACCTTGTTAAAAAAAAAAATGTTACATTAACTAAGGCAGCAAATTAATAGAAATTGGTTGAAATATTTAAAATATAATACACTGCAAGTGTGTGTAGGACAGAGATGGAAATTTAAGTGGTAGATAGGAGTTACCAGTGTTCATTATGTATTGTTGATGTGTAGCGGAGCACCTGTTCCACTCTTTCAGCTTTTTCATGTTATGATGCCACGCTGATATATAATTGTGTGTGTGTGTGTGTGTGTGTGTGTGTGTGTGTAGGTGTATCCGGAGCTCCAGATTACCAATGTGGTGGAGGCCAACCAGCCAGTTGTCATCCAGAACTGGTGCAAGAAGGGACGCAAGCAGTGTCGCAGTCACATGCACATTGTGGTGCCCTACCGCTGCCTGGGTGAGTCACGTATATGTTTTAACTGATTCAGAGTTTTCCAGTGCGTTTGCAAAAGCATTTCTAGAAAGTAGTGGGAAACAAAGAAAAGATCAGTATCTGGCTCTAGTTACCACATGACAAGAGTTACCATAGCAACTAAGCAGTTAGGAGTCAGCTACGCAGAGATGCTTTATCACAATCATTACTGTTGGTTGAAATGTATCTTCAGTCAGTCAGAAGGCTGGGCTAAAATTGCTCATTTTGTATTAATAATAAATGTTGATATTGTTTTTGCTGCAGTGGGAGAGTTTGTGAGTGACGCCCTGCTTGTTCCTGATAAGTGCAAGTTCCTGCACCAGGAGCGTATGGACCAGTGTGAGAGCCACCTGCACTGGCACACTGTAGCCAAGGAGGTGAGTGTATGCACGCACACGCACACACACGCGCAAACCTAAACTACTGCAACAACTAGCAGGAACAGTCACTGATCTAGTCTGTCTGTGTGTCTTTCTTGTTCTACATGGCTGTAGTCCTGTGGAGACCGCACCATGAATCTCCACGATTACGGTATGCTGTTGCCGTGCGGCATCGACCGTTTCCGAGGAGTGGAGTTTGTGTGCTGTCCCACGGAGGCAGAGCGTGACGCGGACAGCGCCGAGCAGGACGCTGATGATTCCGATGTCTGGTGGGGTGGAGCGGAGACGGATTACTCTGACAACAGGTACACGCGGCAGGCTCAGATAAACGAGGGCAAGGCAGCAGAGCAATTCATCAGTGCTCATATAGTCAGAGATCTTGCCACATTCTTTTCACCATTGCCATCAGGATAAATTCCTCTTCTTTCAGCAAAGGTTATAATTTAAAGTCTTTTGTACTTCCCTCCTTCACATTCATCCTATTGTCTTCCTTATTTCCTTTCCCTCCTTCTTTGTAACCTCCCCTTCCCCCGATTGCTCTTGTTCTCTCCATATGTCCCTCTTAACTCTGTTCCTTCGTTTCCTTCAATTTTCTCCCTTTTTCTCCCATCGCTCGTTCCCTCCCAGTATGGTGCGGGAGCCAGAGCCAGCGGAGCAGCAAGAGGAAACGAAGCCATCTGTGGTCGAGGAGGAGGAGGAGGAAGAAGAAGACGAGGAGGAGGAGGTAACTGAGGGAAATGACGAGGAAGAGGAGGAGGAAGAGGACATGCTGAACAACGACCAGGATGGTGACGGAGAGCAGGACGAAGAGGTGGTGGAGGAAGAGGAGGAGGAAGAAGAAGAGGAGGAGGGGGACGACGTCATAGTTGACACCTTCGACGACACCGATGATGCCGACGAGCCCACCACCAACATTGCCATGACGACCACAACCACTACCACCACAGAGTCTGTGGAAGAGGTTGTCAGAGGTGAGGAACATTTCTTAAGTGGGTCTGTCTGGTTCTCATCCTCTGTTATTAATAGTGGTATCTTAGATAGGGTATCTGGAGGTCCTTGAAAAGCCTTGGAAATGTCCTGAATTTAAGGCTGCTAAAGAAATGCATCTTAAATACAATAATCAGATGACAGGTTTCTTCGCACTTAATGTGGAACAAGCTTTGTAGTACAACATATAAAATGTTTTTCTCTCCGTTTCCTTTTTTTTATGCTTCGCTTACACGATTGAACTTAATTTCCCTCACCAATTAATGTCCTGCTGTCATTTTTCTTATTGTGCTCATTTGTCATTTCAGGGCTTTCATTAGCTACGTTCCATTACAATCAGAACTGGTTGATCGGACTTCCTTTTCTTATTTTAGTGTTAAATTAGTCTTTAATTCAATTCCAAGTAGCATTAATAGTGCTTGAACCTGGCTATCTTTACGTGCTACTGTATGTGATATTGGGTACTCTATTTTATATTAGATGTCCTTGAAAATTTAAGTGGTATTTTTTCTAGGTGATCACACAAGATATTTTCATTGAACTCTGCATACAGATGATGCACTTACATGGTGTACAGTATGGTGAGCTAAAGAGACTTGAGTGGCAGTGTACTGATGACAAGCTTGTACGTGTGTGTGTCCTCCAAGATGTGTGCTGGGCCAATGCAGAGACTGGTCCATGCCGGGCTATGCTGCCCCGCTGGTACTTTGACCACCAAGAGGGCCGCTGTGCTCAGTTTATCTACGGCGGCTGCGGAGGCAACAGGAATAACTTTGACTCAGAGGAGTACTGCCTGTCTGTCTGCAGCAGTGTCAGTAAGTCTTGCCCGACAGCAGCTAACTTCGACCAGCAGCCAGTTTGTCTCTAACCCTCACTTTTACTCGCTGTCTATCGAAGCTGTCCACTAGCTGCCAGATGCTCAAAAGGTTCTTGCTTGGTGTGCTTCTCTTCTCTTCTCTTGTTACCCGTCAGCTCTATTTCTTGCAAAACTTTAGTGTGTGTGTGTGTGTGTACTAACGAACAGACTGTACCTTTTCTGAAACCCCTTTGTAGATTCTTAAAGCCACCAACCTGATTGTGTGTACGCTAACGTTTCTCTTTACGCCTACTAATGTGTAAAATAGGTATAAAATGTTTTTGTGAATAATTTACAATTTACCTTGAGCAACTGGACCTTGGTCTGTTTCAAAAGCTGGAGATGTGGTTTAGCAGTTATATTAAAGCCATAACAATAAAAGAAATCGTACTACATAGCTTCTCTGAATTCTCAATGAAGAGATCCGTACTTCAGAATACCAGATTAAAGTTGAAATTATGGATTTCTATTACAATTAGCTTTTGACATGTGCTGCCAAATATGAAATAAAAATACGTAGAATTCATTTTCATGGGCAATTGTTTTACAGGTTGAATGCCATTCTCTAGATATTTCTTTACATCGCTATGGTTACAGTGGTATTGCCCGATTTAGTATCTATGATAACTGCTGTTATTTCAGTGATTACAGTCGTTTCCTGGGCCTCATCTTATGTATTACTTTATATTGAATTTGAGCTGTAAAATCATCCAGGCAAGAATTATTTAGCAATAATCCTCACCTCGCTGCACAGTGTCCCTTAAATCCCTGGAGTGTTACAGGCTTGCTTCCATCCTTGTCACCGAGAAAATAGGTTCTGGTTACTTCATCACATTTATTCAAATCAAATGTTAAATTAGCCTGCTGCAGTTTTGAAAATGTGAAACATTTCCTGGGTAGAGGTAAGGAAAAACCCATAAATACACCATTACACACTCTCAGAACATACCTGCCTTTGACATCACATTATGATGATTGATTATCAATGGCAACACTGATGAGGATGATTGCCTGGTGGGTTTTTCATACATTGCTACTAATGTTTGAAAAAACACTTGTAACAGCGCGTGTGTGTGCGTGAGACTGCAAGTGAAGCTCAGCTTCCCCTAAAATGTCAAAAGTAATGGTCAAATATATAGTATTGTGTTCATTGAATCAGTGAATCGGCTGACTTGTTTTCCTTCTTATACATTCCTGGAGCGTCACAGTGCATTTCCCTGTTGAAGCCTAGCGTCCATGGACGCCTTGAACTGTTTCACACCGCTGTGTAAAGTGCTTCAAAACTAGACAATCATTGGATAAATGCTGTGATTATGTCCCGCCCAGGGACGCTCAGCGTCTCTGGGGGTCATTGGAGGAGTGGGCTGGCCTGGATGCTGGGCTTCTGCGTGATGATTGGAGGGTCTGTCGAAGGGCTGCATCTCCTTTTGATTGACAGCCATTTTTTACTATAAAAGGTTGCGGAAACTACGAGCTCGGTTCCATCTCGTATTTTGCGAGTGTTGTTGAAAGACGCACTGGTGCAACCTATTTCTTGGTGATAGTGCTAGCCAATTTTCATCACACATTTCACACAATTATACACCACATTCCTTGTTTCAGTTTAACCAAATTCCCACAATTACGCCTTTGAGTTTAACATTGTTTTGTTAGATTGTTTGTTCATTCATTCGTACAGTAGGCTAGTGTTGTCGGGGTAAACTAGCCAGCTAGCCGACTGCACACAATGGCAGACAATTCTAATATTGTCAAGCGGATTTCGGCAAAGCCATGTAAAAGTCTTTACTACACACATCAACACCTACGATTAATGTATTAACATTGGTTGATGGGTGAAAAAGATAGGTCAAAGTAACATGTTTTTTTTCAGCTCTCCTGCTATGACAAAGTCAGCTGACTGACTAAAAGGGCTTTGACAAAGAAAATGTACTGCTGGCCACGTGTCTTGATGAAACCATTTCACAGATATTATAAATTGTTATTATAATAATTATCATACATAATATAAATAAGGGGACAACTTTTATAATATAGGCCAAAAATGAGCTTCCCCTCTTGGAAAGACCAGCAGCCGCCACTGGTGTGTGGGTGTGGGCGTTTGGGTCAGTGACCTTGCTTGATATATTCGGGACTGTGTGCAGTTAAGTCAGGAAGAGCATGATCTGCCCTGCAGCGAAATGGAGTCATGCTATTCCCCCTATATTTTGATCTAATTTGATCAAGTGTGTGTTTATAGGTGTGAGATTTCTGCTCTGCTGGGTATATTGGATGTGAGAAAGTACTGCAGTGTCTTATCTCCCTTCCCAGCAACACACGCAATTTGCACGTTTATCTGTAGTCTATTAACGGTTGTTTAAAGTCTCAGTGCTACTGGTTTTTTGTCAAATTTGTTTTGTTAATACAACGCAGTGTTCGATCTAGTGTAAACATCTGAAAGCACTTAGGGTGGCTACAAAAACCCAGGCGGTGCCCATTTATAGGTATAACATAGAATTATAATTATGTTTGTAAAAATCTACCTTCCACATCAATTTTCATTGCATAGACCAATGGTACCATTTACAGATAAAATTGCAAAGTGCTTCACAATAAAAGGAAATACAATGCAAAAATTTAAAGTACAAGAAAATTTAGATATAAATAGAAAGCATAATACCCATAAAAATGACTGACTTAACCTTGACTAACTAAAAGCCTGCTTGAATAGCAGTCTTCAATTGCTTTCTTAAAAGAATTAACAGCATACTGTATTCCCTTAAATGAGAAGTAAATTGAGATATTAGACAATAATTGGTATTTAGTAGTGTACATGCTTTGATTATGACAATTTTTCGTTCAATTATGTGAATTTCTGGGGCACTTTGCTTGCACTTTAGGACACTTAAGTCCATAGTGCAAAGGTAATGTAGTGCACAAGGTAGCAAATAGGGAATTTCTAAGTAAAATACATGTCACAGTGCTTTGATTATTAGAATTAGTAGAAACACTACAGCAGTGAATGCTTAACAGCAATGATACAAGAAAAAAGGACTATGAAAATCTAAACAAGGAATTGAATCATTACCACCTTAAGTACAGTAGGTAAAGGGTCTGTTCACCCGCTTTCAAAAATAATAATGTTCTCACATACCTCGATCGGTTCTCATTCAAACTACTCTCCATCAAAGAAGATAGTCCCTATGTACTGTTGTTGTCATTGTGTTGGGGTGGAGGCAAAATCTCTCAACCTGGGAAAATAAAACCCAAAGTATCTGTATAATACCACTGGATTTAAGTGAAAATCGTCATTCGGGGGAACTGATCCTTTAAATGATTTTGAGGAGTCCAGGCTAACGGAACACTTTGCTTAGATCAAGGTGAATAACCTGTTGTTGTTTTTGTCCTGTGCAGTCATGCGCTCCTATCAGATATAACCAATTTCACATGACGTGTGACCTTCACACATGCATATGCGCACACATGCATACACGCACACAAACACACACACACACACACACACACACACACCACCAACCACTTTTGAAAGCACACCAATGAAAGATAATCAACTTTCCACTGATAAAATCCAGGTGTCACGCAATTTGTGGTCCATTTATATTTCTTGCTAGTAAGTCAACCAAAATGCAGTCGTTTTTTTTTAGCCAAGATGATACATTCCAGCGTCAGTGTTTTTGGCACGAGAGCCGTATCACGCTCTGGATGAAGTTATATAAATGAATGAGGGGGTTTGTCTCTCTTCTACAAAAGACTGCGGGTCATCTGAGATATTCACTTGTTTGCTTTTAGATGGTGATGGCTTCCAGCTACAGCTACTCCCTTGTTTGAGTTTTCTCTTGATCTCACACTAACCCTATTAACCCCTTTTTAGGCTCTCTGTTTTGTGTTTGTGTGTGCCGAGGCACCACCGCCAGTCCTCAGATCAACCGAATAAAAGTGTGCAATAAAGAGATGCTTCAATAGGTCTTTTCACCATCCCTGCCTCTTTTTCTCCCTCTACTTTCATTGCATGCAGTACCCACAGCCACGCCAAGCTCCCCCGACGCTGTGGACCACTACCTGGAGACGCCTGCTGATGAAAACGAACACGCCCACTTCCAGAAGGCCAAAGAGAGCCTGGAGGCTAAGCACCGCGAGAGGATGTCCCAGGTACTGACGGAGAGAGGAGAGGAGAGGAAGGAAGAAAGCAAAGAGAATAAATAAGGAGGGAGGATGTTATGTTTTTACTGTTGATGTTTTTTTCATTCAGCAGAATGAAAGCACACGTGTGGAAAAAGTAATGGTAGCTAAGCAGGGTGAACAGAGAGAAGGAATCTTTTTCTAGTAGAGAGGACATTAATGGAGGCAGAAAAGATGAGTCAAGTAAAAACAAATCACAATTGTTAAGGCGACCGAGCCAATTCAGCTTTAATTGTGTTCTTTAATCACCAGGCTCACGCTCCGGCAGAGCCAGATGGTCCACGATAATGTCAGCTTTTAAAGCTCTAGACAAGAACACTAACAACCTTGTGGCTCTAACCGTTGTTTTTCTTTGATTGTACACCACTTCGGATAGGGTTTCCTTAGACTTCATCTATCTTTTTGCGAGGGTAGCTACAGGCACTGCATTGCCATATAGTTGACTTTGTTCTTACAGATACTGTTAGGTCATATCTTTGGTAAAACCTTTTGTTGAATTACAGAATCCACCCAGTAAGGATGAAATTGAGGTCCGATCATCTTCTGTAAAGAGGATGTAACTGACCAAAAGGGGAACACAAACTGTTGATTTAGGACTATTATTGGCTTACTGCACTTTGACCTAGCACAATCTCTCTGTGATTCAAAAAGCAGAAACCCTCTGCAGTGCAGACAAGTTATCTTTTCATAGCTGGGTAAAATGTCAGATTTTCTTCCATTTAGACAGCCATGAAAAGATCCGATCCACACCACCAAGAGCAATAAGATGTTTCACTCAAGTGTAAAATCAACCTGTAATAGAACATGTGGAAAGATAAAGTAGATTTGACAAGTTACATCAACCTTTTTTTCCACTTTTGTACTCAGGTGATGAGAGAATGGGAGGAGGCTGAGAGGGAAGCTAAGAATCTTCCACGTGCTGACAAGAAGGCTGTCATCCAGGTAAAAAATGCACATTCTGGACCTTATGCAAAACCACCCGATGTTTTTGGTGCCCTTTTTTATGTATAAGTTGCAATTTGTGCAGCGTTTCCAGGAGAAGGTGGAGGCACTGGAGCAGGAGGCAGCCAGTGAACGGCAGCAGCTGGTGGAGACCCACATGGCTCGGGTGGAGGCTCTGCTTAATGACCGCCGCCGCCTGGCTCTGGAGAGCTACCTGACCGCGCTGCAGCAGGACCCACCCAGGGTACGCTATAAACACAGTTCAGCAGCAATCTTCTGTCCTATAACTGATGCAGATGATGACGGCAATGTTTTATTTTTTTACTGAGGTCGCTTCCCCCGTGATTCCCTGTGCTTTTAAGATAGTATTTTATTGTCCTGCAATTCCGCACCTTTTTGTTGTTGCTTTTAACCTTCTCAGTTACTCATCAAGATATCTTTCTGAATAACTCTCCAGATTGTGTTTTGTTTAGTTTGTCCCTTTGCTTCTATGTTTCGCCTCTGTTAATACACAAAAAATGGAGCCCTTCAGTATAGGATTGCAATCTTCTAAATCACTGTTGTACATTGGCATTTTGATTAATGTCTGAGGTTTGATAAGCATCTTATCTTCTGATAAGCAGAATAGATTTGGAGAAAAACAATGTTACTGACTGATTTGTAGCAACTGTGTGTGTACAAATGTTAGCTATTTTTTCTAGTAGTTTTTTATTAGTTGCAAGTACAAAGGTTTGTTTTCTGATCCAGACTGAATATCCAGTAGGTTTAGAAACCATACCTAGAGATAGGCATGGTTTTATTTCAGTTAGCTTAATAGCTGGTTTGATTTGCATTGAGAGACGATCTTATGGAAAGTTCCCCATTCCCCACACTATGTATGGTGAAGGGTATGTGATGGGGGGGTATTTTAATTCCAAAGGCCAAGGGAACTTTATCAGGAGGCATAGTATCCTGAAATAATGAAATTACTGGCCTTTAAAAATAAAAATCTGCCCACCTCTATGGGAATTTAACATAGGGGTGTGTCTATTTATGACCCCTGTATTTTAAGGATGAAAGTTTATTTATTTACTATACATTATTTATTCATTCACAAAGAAAATTTGTGTCCTTAACAGGTTGGATTTTCCTAAATTCTTTGAATTAAGGCATTAAGCTCAGTTTCCAAAAATAGTTTTTTTTATTCCTCCCTAATCAACTAGCCCGGGTGTGTAAACTCTATCAAGCCACTGTACATATATCCTTGTGTCCTTCCTCTGCTCTTAACCATCTGTCATTGTCTTTTGTAGCCTCGCCACGTCTTCAGCCTGTTGAAGAAGTATGTGCGTGCCGAGCAGAAGGACAGGCAGCACACCCTCAAACACTTTGAACACGTCCGCATGGTGGATCCCAAGAAGGCTGCGCAGATCAGACCTCAGGTAGCATCATCGTTTTACTATAGATGAAGCTACTTTACTAAATATATTATGCGTTTTTTCCCCTGACGAAGCAGATGCAGTTTTCTAAATGTTCTTATGTGCATGTGTGTATAAAAGGTGCTGACCCACCTGCGTGTCATTGAGGAGCGTATGAACCAGTCTCTGGGACTTCTCTACAAGGTGCCGGGTGTGGCCGACGACATCCAGGACCAAGTTGGTGAGTCTGTCGTCATTATTTTTAAGTCAAAATTGAAATGCAGTTGAGAAAGATGGAAATAAGGTTTAGCTGAGAGAGCAGTGAATTGGTAAAGTGACAAGCAAACAAAAATCAGACATCAGAATGACATGAACCAAACCAAGTTTTAGAAGTCTTTCTTTCACTGTGTGACTGCTAACCATGGCATGAGAAAGATATAGAAGGAGACACACTGTCCTGATTGTGCTACGAAAAAAACGTTTGTTTGATAAGGGCATCGGAGTGATTTGGCCTAATTCTTCTGTTCAAACAAAACTGTTTGCTGGGAAGATAAATCCCCCCCCCCCCCCCCATATAATATTTTATTTAAGCAGGAACAAAACACCACTTTTTCAGTTCCAATTGTCTAAGAAATTATTCTTTCTTCAAGCATCAATATTTATTATGATAGAGCATTTTATGTCAAAACTAACTGAAAACAACAAGATATAAGAATTTTGACAAATGAAGTGAAACGTCCTTCCTTTCCTCTCTCCAACTTTGTTTCTCTTGTGAACACTGACCTCCTTCCTTCCTTCCTTCCAGAGCTTCTGCAGAGGGAGCAGGCGGAGATGGCCCAGCAGCTGGCCAACCTGCAGACGGATGTGAGGGTGAGCTACGGCAACGACGCCCTGATGCCTGACCAGGAGCTGGGAGACGGCCAGACCGACCTGTTGCCCCAGGAGGACACGCTGGGCCTGGGAATCGGCTTCATCCACCCTGAGAGCTTCAACCAGCCCAACACTGAGAACCATGGTACTTACTGAAGCACCGGGTTGTTGGATCACGTTTAACAACATTTTGGTTCAAAGTTGTAGAAATAACATGCTATTCTATAAACCTATATGCATTTTTGCTTTGTAGGATTGTGTGACATAGCAATTATTGCTTGTCCTTTTCTGTTTTTACACATTATTTGTGCTACAAATTATATTTAAAATAAAAAGTTCTCTTTCTGTCTTTTTCTTTTTCTCTCTCTAGTTGAGCCAGTGGACTCCCGCCCCAATCTTGACAGAAGCATTCCCACACGGCCAGGTTGGTGCTATTGTTCAAAAGTTATCACACCCTGCCCACGAGATTGCTAGGCTGCCACTCTTAAAAGTGTTGAGAAGCTTTTTTGATTTGAGCTTTTTTTCTGATTCACTGATTCTTTACATATTAGTTACTATAAGCCATAAATAACAACTACTGAGTTGCCAGGTTGTGAAAGATCTCAATAATTTAATAATTGCTTACTACCTTTAGTGAACTGCTTAGTGAAAAGTGTGTGTATTATCTCACTAACAAAAACCTTTTTTATTAACCTGACAACCCAAAAGTTGCTTTTATAGTGGCTCATAACTGTTCTATGAAGCATTAATGAATTAACAATTAATGAAGCCATTAGTGACTTAAGAACACTTAAGAATAAATAAATCCTATCTGGTTTACAATCCTTATCAAGGTAGGAAACATAAGCATGTGTAGGTGATATAGCCATTTACAACTGCTACAGATTATGGCAAACATTGCATGTTAAATTTGAACAATGATTGCTTTATTAAAGTTCCTTCCAGTCTAATAAAAAATATTTCTTCAGGTTAAGTAATGTCTTCTCTTAAAATCACAAGATTGTTTTGAAGTAGAGACTAAATATAGGACAGTATTCTTCCACTATCTCTCCTTCTCTCAGCCATTATTTGCACACAGTCAACTCCACTTGACCTTCATTAAGGCGCCAGCCGTGGTTGTTAGGAGATATGCGATGCAGCTGCATGGTCTATGCGAACCGAGCTGGATATGCTGTGCTATTTCCACATGCTATACTCAGTTCCTACTGCTGTTACCTCCAACACTCGGCTGCCCGTCCTGCTTTAGCGAGCCAGTTTGATCTGTGAGTGTGCACGCGCGCAAAAGTGGTTAAGCTTCACCATCCATAATAGATACTTTTTTCTTCCCCTGCCAGTGACTGGAATGAAGATGGAAGCTATTCCTGAGCTGCGGATGGAGACGGAGGAAAGACAGAGCACTGAATACGAAGTTCACCACCAGAAACTGGTAAACAAACACGGAGAGCAGCTCACTTTGACACAAGCAGTGCAGACTTATTTGATATTCACTGATCCATTTATGTAAGTAGACTCATTAATAAACATAGAGACATAGACACAAGCATGCAAACGCATGAAGATGTGTTTGCGGACACTTGCAAGCTTGCACTTTGCCCTCTCTTTTCCATAAGTACACACACACTCAGTCAGGTCCAAGTCTCCTCTTTGTCCTCATGGTAAACTCCCAAGGTTGTCACCATGGAGACAGGTGTCCATGGAGACAACCGTGATAATGTGTGCGTCACACTTGTCTGCTCCCCTCTAAATTCTGCTGTCCTTTGATCGGAGTTATGTTTATATCTGTATTTTTCTGGTCAGCCACAGGTGATTGTACTAAATCATTACCGGGCTCTAACCCAGTTCGGCATTCATTCATTAATCTCTTTCGATATTGTAATACCAGCACAATCCATCCTCAGTCATATCCAAGTCCGCATACCTTATTCCTCTCACCTAAAGGCTTTAATCTCTTAATCCCTACATTTTATTACATATCACATTTCTTGCATTCACGTTGCGCAGCCATTGTGTCAGGCTGCCTCCTTGAGTCAACTCTTTAATTTGATATTCACCGTAACCCCGAATCAGCGTTCTGCTGGATAATTCTGAAGAAGGCCCACCACCCTGAAATGGATTCCCCGCTCACTGCAGTGTTTGACACAAGCCAGTTGTTATAGCAGCGTGGCAATGTCAAGATGTGTGTTAGATTTCCTGCAGTTTAGTGTTGTGGAGTTTGTGCCTAGGTTTCTGTCCATTATCCCTGCTGGTGTCAGCATAGGTGGAGATATCAGGAGTTGATTTTCTGCCAGAAGACGCCATTTTCTTCCATTTATTTTGTTCCGCATGGAAAATGAGTTCCACAGAGCAGTGTAATCCGTGATGGAGAGGTCATTTGTTTTTTTAGACATTTTTTGGGGTAATGTGTCTTCGTATTGTGTTGGCGCTGAGTCATACTGTATCATTGTGGCTTTATGTTGTGCTCTGCTTTCTGTTAATCACCTGCCAGCCAAAGCCAGGTCTCCGCCAAGAAATTAATCCTCAGAAACAAGTCCTGTTATCTCCATGTGTTATGTGTAGCATTTTTGTTCCCCAGTAGTGACTTTACAAGCTAAATTTGACTCTAATTATGCTTTTTTTTTTTTTTAAATGACAAAAGATGGCACTTGTTAGGAAGTGTAATTACACATAGCATTCACTGCAAAATTATTTGAGTAGAAGAAAATGAAAAGTAAATGGGCTATAACTCTAAATGTCACCAGTTTTGTCCTCCTTCAATGATATTCAAACACACTAAAAACAAAAAAGGTCGGTAGCTACTAGAGCTCATTGGATCTCTTAAAGAAGTAACCTGCAAACCATTTCTAAGCGCAAATACCTCTCAGCCCTGCTGTGCTGGAACTGCATTAATTTGCTCAGCAGTGTCACAGTAACGCATCGTATCCTTGGTGCACAATGAGACTCCTTGGTGTGCATTTCTACTCACACTATATGAAAATCATCCCGCTGGTTGTGATTGGTGTCCGTGTGCAGGTCTTCTTCGCAGAGGATGTGGGCTCCAACAAGGGCGCCATCATAGGCCTGATGGTTGGAGGCGTCGTCATAGCAACCGTGATCGTCATCACCTTGGTGATGCTGAGGAAGAAGCAGTACACCTCCATCCACCACGGAGTCATCGAGGTGAGAAACAGCTGACCTGTGTGGTTGCCTGTACAAGCTGTTCTATAATGCAGTCAGTCTGGTGTGTGGGGGGGGGGGGGGGGGGGGGGGGGGGGGGGGGGTGGATGCTGCGAGCATGCATGCATGTGTGAGTGCAAGCTGTTTTTCAGTATGGAATTGTTGTTTGGATAGATGGATGTACGTATGTACGTACCAGGGTAAATAGATCCAATATGATCCAAATGTATTTATAGAGCACATTTAAAACCAACAGTTAACCAAAGTGCTGTACAATCAGAAAAAAAACATAGAAGACAGTGACGCCATATGATTGTGTGTGTGTGTGTGTGTAACCTCCACCCCACCCCCTCGCTGGCTCCCCTCCAGGTGGACGCTGCTGTCACCCCCGAGGAGCGCCACCTGTCTAAGATGCAGCAGAACGGTTACGAGAACCCAACCTACAAGTTCTTTGAGCAGATGCAGAACTGAGGAGAATGTCATATGTACACACACACACACACACAACAAAAAAACACAAACATTTCCCACACATCAAGCACCTCCCCTCCCTCTTTCCTCCTCCCCTTCTCTCGACTAGTCCCACGTCTCCAGTGGCTTAAATCATCGAGCGAATAGTCCGTTACGAGCATTCAGAGCGACTGTAGCCAGGGTTTTCTTTCATTTCTGCCCGGGCGGACACTGGCCAAGCCAGTTCGCACCGTGTTTGTTCACTTTATCAGAGCAAGACGTCTTTTAATTAATGAAAGGTGTTTAATGTGTTGCTCTGTCTGGGCCTGCTGACGTATGGGGGGGAAAAGGCCACGCCCAGTGTATCGACACAAACCCACTCTTTGGGGAAAGAAGCGCTTCTCTCCACACTGATTCAGGGCCAGTGTATAGTTGGGGTTTTGGTGTGGGACGGTTTTAGGTGTGGACTTGCGTGGCAAATCCGACCACTGATCAGTGGGATTTTGTTGACACACGTTAAACTGGGCCTCATTTACAGAAATGAATTGCAGAATCGTTATTTCAAATCATTATTCAACGTGTGGGCATATTCGTTCTAAAATATTCTTTGTAATGATTCTATAATAAAAATAGGCCTTGGTCAAGCAGAATGAATTTTTTTATTTTTTTTTTTAAATAAGACCCAGTGTTTCCCCACCAACTGCACCACTACTGCACTCAGTCTACACTGGAGTACCCCCTCCTCCTCCTCCTCCCCCCCCCATCCCTCTCCCATCCTCTTTCTTTGCGCATTCTTACAACAGCTGGGCTGTGTTAAGTCACACAAGGCTCTTAAGGATATTTGGAGATGCTGATGATAACTGTTGATGAAGACGGTAGTAATTATGTATTCTGAATGAGCTGTTTTTTATTTGAGTTTTTTTTCTCTTTTTGTTTCCAGTTTTGTTTTTCAAAAAAGAATGAAAATGGAGAAAAAAAGGTCAAGCCAATGTAAAGTCCTTTTTTTAACTTGCGTGTAATGTTACTGAAGTAATGCCGAAGTCTTAGCTGTTCCTATGTAGTGCATGACAACAGGATTTGGAAAAAAACAAACAAAAAACTACCAAGATCTTACCGCTGCTCTCTCTTGAGATCCTTTCTCACGTATAGATTGTCATTCTAGCAAGATTGTACATTTAGTATCTTCTCGTGATCACGTGACTTCAAACAATGAAATATATATATAAATATAAATCTAGTCGAACGGGCTATGCTTTGATATCATGTAAAATACACATTTAAAAGAGATCTGTGATTTTGGATTTTAAGTGTGTTCCTCTTTTCTTTTAACCATGCTACGTTCCTGAAGCTACATGAGGGGGGCTGGCTTCATCTCTGTTTGTATATTATTCTCATTCAGAAATATATTGTTAAAAATCCTTATGTGTAGGGGCTCTCAGAAATCACCCCCTTATAATTTTTGTTCCATTCATATTACTTTGTTCTTTTTAAAGGGCATGTGGGTGTGAAGGTAGCGGGAAGGGAAAAAGAAACAAATGGGAGGAATCTGGCATGGGGGATGGGTTAGGATTATTTCCGTGTGTATGTGTTTTGTCATTTTCAGTCCGGTGTTTCGTCCAGTTGTAAGCTGACGCTGTCTATATTTTGGTTTAGTAATCATTTTACTGATAGAAACAAGTGGAGTGCTGAAAGGAAACAACTTGCAGTTCCAGATGGAGGTTTTTCACTCTCCAGCACCCCCCCCCCCCCCCCCCCCCCCCCCCCCATTCGCCTTTCTTTCCCTTCAGGCATGTTGCTCACCTCTCTGCCATCAATGCACACTTGACTCCTTAGAGGCAGAGTACTGTCGCCTGTATAAAGATGATAGGCGTTCACCATTGAGAGAGCTGACAGGGAGTCTGGATGTGGAACCAGGGATAAAATAATTAAGTCTCAGCATCGGAGGCAAGAATATCCCATTCATCTTCGTACATCCGCTAGTGTTAAAGGTTTGACACCACCTCGACATTACATGAAAGAAAATTGAAAGAAATACAGTGTAACCTCTCACTCTAATAATACATCCAATGGTGAGTATGATCTGTGAGGAAATGGTGTTGATATGGAGGCTGCAGTGGGGTGGGTCCTTGGTTTTCAGAGTGTGCTCATTAGAAGCCCAACAGAGGGCAGTAGAGTAGAAGAGGAAGCAGGATTTTCTTTCTATCTTTTTTTCTTCTGTGGGTTATAAATTGATTCTGTTTTCCACTGTGTAATATTGTGCAGGCCATTTGCATTGACTGGGAAAATGCTTTCTACACTATTCCATAATAAAGTTTTGAATGTACATACAGAGGTTGTGTCTTTGTGTTTTTAACAATAGTTAATGCACACCTGGTTTATTCATGCATCCTCTTTTATTGGAAGAACATGCATCCATGTAGGACATTCAATATCTGACACGTAATGAGAATGTAAGAAACTGCTACTGATCCCTGATGTCAGAGGTCAGGCTTAGCAAGAAAACAGGCTCAGATAAGTCCAGGTCATCCTGCTAAAGGTTAAAAAGGGATTTTGATGAAGATTGCATTCAGTCTGTGATATTTTATTGAATTAAATAAAGGTTGGACATTACGAGAGGAAACTACAATCTAGTTGACTACCAAAGTCCGATTAACAATGGTGAACAACATAGTTTCTCAGGGTTCCATCACAGGCCGTGGCAGCCCTCAAACATTTTGTACGGCCCCTGAACATATTTAAGGTGTGTATATATATTTAACATAAATTTTAATCCTCTGTGGCCCTTTTTAATACTTATCCTTTCAACAGCTAACATTTAATACAGCACTATGCTAATGTGTCAGACTGCACCTCCCTTAACAATCTGTCAGGTTGGGAATGGCACCTTGCTGGAAGCTACTGGCAGACCATACTAGGACTTGTCCCTCCGCAGACCCAAACACATTCTGAAGGTCTCTTCTCATCTGTCAGGTGCTTCAGGACCATCGAAGCACAGACCACCAGGTTTATGGACCTGTTCTCCTTGGGCCATTAGCATACTTTAGTCCAACAAACTTTGAGTAACCCCTGATGTTGTGCAATAAGTTGACTGTCTTTCATAGAAAAAACCTACTGGATCTTGTGCAATAACTACATTTATTATTGTGCAATAAATAATCTTAAGTGCAAAATGACACTGATTCCATTTGTTTTATTCTATTAGAACCTGTTGTCGGCTGCAGAAGTTTTATTTTTGTGGTGTTTTCCTGACTTTATTGCAATGATTGGAAGTAGCTCTTTTGATTTCATTGTTTTCTGTACAGGCTTTTTATTCTATACTATATGTCAGAAAAAAAGCTATCAACAAAGTCCTAACATAGTATAAGAGAGAATGTTTAGCTACAATAAAGCTACTTATGCCTTTTTTCCATTGACCATGCAAATCCCTAAAGGTGAAATCATATTGAAGGGGACATTACAAACATAATTAGTAAAAAGAATAATAAAAAACAATAATAACCCTAATACACTGTAACTATATGTTATGATTATGAAAAGGCAAACAGTTGACCAAAAAAAGACCAAAAAGCTAGTTTTTCTCAGTTAAAAACCTCAAATAAAGCTACCTTACTTGATTAGGGGTCATTTGCATTGTTGTCACATGCGGTCAACCTTAGTATGCGCAGCGCTGCGCAAAGTAGGCCCCATTAGGACGACCGCGAACGCGTCCTTACCACATTACTCCCACAATCCACCGCGGTCCTCCACATTTTGGATCTTGTATTCTTAGTGTCAAATCCAAGGTGAGTGCTGAGTTTTAAAATAAACGCTATCACGCATTTAACTGTGTATTGGAATTACTATAGCTACATACTCATGAATGCGTGTTGGTGTATTTCGTGAGTGTAACGTTAGCATAATAGAGACCACTGTAAAAGCATGTGAAAGCAGCCAAAGCTGTCTTAGCATTAGCGGTTATGTTAGGTTAACGAAGCAAACATTAAGCTAGCTAACAGTCAGGCGGAATGAAAGCGGGTTCGTATAGCGTCATTGTGTAATTTAAGTCGACAATTAAATTTTTCCTGAAGGTGCTTTTAATGTCGCTGCTGTATAGAACGTTGATAATTCAATGTCAATCCGCTAATGTTAACTAAGTATGCACTGAAGGTGACGGCAACTAACTTATGCTAACAGCTAGCGTTAGCGTTGGTGTACATTTGCTCAGCTAGCTAAGCTAAGCTAACCATGGACGCACGTCCCGGGATAGAATAGAATAGACTAGAATGCCTTTATTGTCATACACAAGTGCAAATACCTGGGGAACGACATTGAAGCAACCCCTTGACAGTGTCAACACGAAATATTAAAATATATAAATAAATATAAGTAGTGCAGAAGAATAAGAATAAAGGAGAGGGGGGGGGGGGACATGGTGCACAGTTCCTGAGAGCAACTATGTATAAAATAGTGAGAAATATAAAGGGTTTGTATACACATTACGCAAATAATATAGTTGCACAGTAATGAGATAAAATGATTAAATATTGCACTGTAATGAAATTTCACAGAATTCTAATGTCTATAGGTATTATATATAAATAAAAGCATTGCACAGTAGGTTGGAGACAGGGGGGGGGGTTAGGCTGTGAAGTGAAGTCAGTGCATGTGTGAGTTCAGAGTGGTTTCTGCTTTTGGGAAGAATCGGGTCTTGAGTCTGTTAGTCCTTGTTCTGATGCCCCTGTAGCGCCTTCCCGAGGGCAACAGGTCAAACAGATGAGAGCCGGGGTGGGACCTGTCCTTGAGGATGTTTTGTGCTCCGCTGAGGCAGCTGGAGGCGTAGATGTCCATCAGGGAGGGGAGAGGGGAGCCTGGGATCTTTTGTTCTGACCTTACAAGTCTGTAGTTTCCAGCCCCCATCTAGTTAGTTAGTTAGTTATCCATATGTTGGCAGACATTTCCTCCGAATGTAATTTCAGGGTACTCCTTCCTTCCGATATGATAAAGAGACAGAATCGCAGGCGGATGTCATGATAACAATGTAACCCAAGGCGTTTTGTTCCGTCAGATGGCACTTAACAAGCTGTTCCTGTTGTCCTCCGCGCTGCGCTCCGCCGTGAGCCTGACCCTGCGCCGCAACATCGGCATCTCTGCTGTGCTCTTTAACCGGGCCAAGGAGCTCGACCCTATCCAGAAACTGTTCCTGGACAAGATCAAGGACTACAACGCCAAGAGCAAGTCAGTTGATAATTACACAACTATTGTCACATGCCCAGATGAAACGGCCGTACTTTGTCCAGACATAATGTTTAGATTTGGCTGATCAGAGTCCAGATTGAATGGATCTAAACTAGTCAATGTCAGTTGTATTAATATAGTGCCTTTCATTGCAAGAAAACAGCATACGCATTAAAAAATGTTAATACCCTTGCAAAAGGCACGGTTTGGCTTCTTAAGGATTTTATTTCCATCCTCGTTACTTGTTTTATTTAAACTGAACATGATTTGGTGCCTTGGCTCTCTTAGGATTTCGGGTGGCATTGTGGAGGGAGGGGCTTCTTACCAGAAGAACGTGTCTGAAGAGGTCACCAAACTGCAGAGGCTATATGGGGGAGGAGACCTCGCCAAGTTCCCCGATTTCAACTTCCCAGGTCAGTCTGGGCTTACTGTAGGCAAGTCTACATTGTGTACTGTGTGAGTTTCTGTCCCCTGTCCGCATTTCCTATTATCAGTTAAAGATAAATAAATGTTTGTTCAGGTGATTGAGAACAGTACAAAAAAAAAGTACAAAAAAACAATACTCCATACCACAGAAAAAAAGTCTACACACAAAAAGAGATTTTCTTTTCTTTTTAAGCAACCACCTGCCACAGCGCTGGTAAAGGAAAAAGGTGCTGAACATACTTGTAATAGTAAGAATAGTAATAAACATTATTACCATTCTTACTATTTTTTTTAAAATGTTTTCTCTACTTTGTATATTCTTTGTTATTGTTTTTAGTATTTCTAGTTGTCTTTTGTTGCTTCACTTGTAAACACAAAGACGTTGTTCTCAGTGGGTTTCCCCTGTAGGAATACAAAAAATAGAAACACGTGGTAATCAAAAAAGGATCAATACTTTTGACAAGTTTAACCCAGACAGTGTATTTCTTAACTGTTTGTAGTCCAGACTTTGTCCTGATTTATCATCAGCTCCACCACGGGAATGACAACGTGCTTATAATTACAGGACTGTTTTTAGAGCCAACACAGAGAGACTGATCTGGGCTTTGTCTGTGTCTATACATAGTACGAGGAGAGTGACACACATCACAGCAAGACTATTCTCTCATTCGGTTTGAAATCTGTCCAAAAGGCTTTTTCTTTTTGAACAAGCTATATCTAGCTAGTTACTACACGCAGACACAAAGACAACAGCTCTGGCTACATTTCAAATCTAATCGGAAGTATAAAATGATGTTGTATACTCATTTTAAAGCTCACAGAATTACAATCACCATAATTACTATCACTAATGATTCTCTTTTTGCTTTGTTTCCAGAGCCCAAGCTTGAGGAAGTGGCCAAGTGAATGCTGTCCATGTTGTTTATCTCCTACATGTCACAAATATGTTGTATTTAATAAAAATATAGTGGATTGAACCATGAATCACTGGTTGAAGCTGCATCGAAAGGTTACCCCACACTGTCACTCTAATTATTACTTATTATGAAACATATAGATCCTGACTATCTTTTATGTTGCTTTAAATTATAGCCAGACTAAATGTTATAAAAGCTCAATGTCTCCTAGAAACACATCCTGTGTTGTAAAAAGGTGAGCGCCCACGCTGCGCAGCTCGTGTGCACGTTGTTACATCACATGTTGGATTGAAGCTGTAGCCTGCAGGCAGACACTGATGACCAAACCTGTCTGCTGCTTTGATATGAATATTCATAACCTGGTGTGAAGTCAGACATTCTCCATGGCTGTTCAGAAACAACCAGAACGTTTTTTTATTAAAACAGACTTATTTGTAATATATCGGGAAATGTCTAATATCGGCCCGCTGATATATTGGTCGGGCTCTACTTCAATCAATACAGAAATCCATCAAGTTGTTACGTGTTCCTGGGTTACTCAACCAGGGAAGAAGAATATAATACTAAGTGCAACTCAGGAGAATCAAACTCACAACCTTCTGAACAGACCATGAAGTATGTATCACGCTGAGCTATTTAACAAATTTTAAATTTCAGAGCAGGCTGAAAATGACAAATTTGAAATTATTGAAGCTGTAAATATAGTAGTTGGATGTTGTATTTATTATTCACATTACTGAGGCGAGGACATGAGTAACTTGGACGAGTTATTGATCCTGCCACCTCAGATAGTGTGTGTGTGTGGTTCACACTGTGTGCCTGGAAAGAGACAGAAGGTAGGCTTTGACTTAGACATAGACACAAAGACATAGAATGTAAAGCACAGCTATAGAAGTATTAGTATTTCTATGTCTATGTCCAAAGTGAAAGAAAAGCAGACCTTGATAAATGCTCCTCATCTCTGAGCTGAAGAAAGGAAGGAAAGGAAAACAACCTATACAACTCAAAGCATGTGAAAACCTGTCATGTTAATGTAAAAGTGTCCCCAGTGATGTGTTCACAGGCTGCAGAGACACATTGTAACAGAGAGTTGTCTTTGTCTCCGTGCTGCAGCAGAAATCCCATTAGTACAACTGAGAGAGAAACGAATGCTACTATTGAAGATTTTTATTCCACACATGTATTTACAACAAGTACGCTGTACATGGTACTGGCTGGGCGTGAGACCTGTCTTTCCTTTAAACTCAGATATGGAGCCGCTGTCCTCCAGAGACACACACGGGCAACAGACACCAAAGAGACGTTCAGGAGAACTGACGCAATCAGGAAACCCGCGGAGCTGTGGCTGACGTCATCAGCTGCAGCCTGTCAGCGTCTTCCTCCAGGGCGTCAACCAATAGGAAAGAGTCCTCCGCCGGTAGGCAGTAAACGGGGGGGGCGCATGTTCTCTTCAGTTAGCAGCCCCGTTATCCACCTGCACGTGCTCCTGGCTTACCATTCAGTAAGTAACGTAACGAGTGTGTGTTGTTGGTAGACTTTTACACGGTGCTGCTCAGATTTACCGCGAGTGGCGCTAACATGCTGCATAAAAGCTGCAAATGAAGCTATGTAGCTAGCCAGAATGGGTTAGCCAGCACACTCACCAGCCACTTCCTTGTATACACCCTACGTCACGATGACGCACCTGCACCCCTTCATGTATGATGTACCAGTCTCCTCAAACAAGACTTTTATAAAGGCAGACACATTAATAGTTGGATATACTAACTTTTCATTTTAGTTGAATACCATTTATTATGTATTAATTTATTATATTGTTAATTTGTATTATTTACCATTTAGAAAAATGTAAATTAATTTAATCAGTCAAAGTGATAAAAGAAGCAGGAACAATAAAAACATTCACTCAAACAGTTTACTCTGTAACTTGTGGATAATTATTCACATTGTGGAGAAAAAGAAGCAAAACCAGTGTATACAAGCAGCATGTCTTAAATGATGTTAGTTAGTGGAAAGTATTTTCAGCAATGTGTACTTAGAATGTCAAAAGTAAAAGTACTGATTATGCAGAACGGCCCACATCAGTTATTACATTATATATTATTAGATTATTATCTATCATATATTATATGATATTATATATCATATCATTATATATTATTATTACAATAACTAATAGTAACTATAATAGTCTATGCATAATCTAAACATTTTATTTGACTGACTAAGAAGCTTTCTTTGCTGCTAAATGTACAGGAAGTATTTAAACTAAAAGTAGTCATGCATGCAACATGTGTATGTTTAATGTACCAGATTATATTTATAAGATCACTTATAAAGCAGCACAGCAGCCTTCTTTCAACCCTGGTTGCTAATATTAATATGTATCACACATGTCATTGTGTACACACTTTGTTTTTGTGTCAGCTGGTCTTTTATTCCTTCTTAAGAAAAATACATTTACTGAACCAGAATAATCCAGTGAAC